>NC_046154.1:218055756-218275756 GCF_011064425.1 Rattus rattus
ATACTGACCAGGATGGGAAAAAGGAACACTCCTCCATTGTTGGTGGGGTTGCAGACTGGTACAACCATTCTGGAAATCAGTCTGAAGTTTCCTCAGAAAATTGGACATTGAACTGCCTGAGGATCCAGCTATACCTCTCCTGGGCATATACCCAAAAGATGCCCCAACATATAAAAAAGACATGTGCTCCACTATGTTCATCGCAGCCTTATTTATAATAGCCAGAAGCTGGAAAGAACCCAGATGCCCTTCAAGAGAGGAATGGATACAGAAAATGTGGTACATCTACACAATGGAATATTACTCAGCTATCAAAAACAACGACTTTATGAAATTCGTAGGCAAATGGTTGGAACTGGAAAATATCATCCTGAGTGAGCTAACCCAATCACAGAAAGACATACATGGTATGCACTCATTGATAAGAGGCTATTAGCCCAAATGCTTGAATTACCCTAGATGCCTAGAACAAATGAAACTCAAGACGGATGATCAAAATGTGAATGCTTCACTCCTTCTTTAAAAGGGGAACAAGAATACCCTTGGCAGGGAAGAGAGAGGCAAAGATTAAAACAGAGACTGAAGGGACACCTATTCAGAGCCTGCCCCACATGTGGCCCATATATATACAGCCACCCAATTAGACAAGATGGATGAAGCAAAGAAGTGCAGAAGTGTAGATCGCTCCTGAGAGACACAGCCAGAATACAGCAAATACAGAGGCGAATGCCAGCAGCAAACCACTTTACTGAGAATAGGACCCCCGTTGAAGGAATCAGAGAATGAACTGGAAGAGCTTGAAGGGGCTCGAGTCCCCATATGTACAACAATGCCAAGCAACCAGAGCTTCCAGGGACTAAGCCACTACCTAAAGACTATACATGGACTGACCCTGGACTCTGACCTCATAGGTAGCAATGAATATCCTAGTAAGAGCACCAGTGGAAGGGGAAGCCCTGGGTCCTGCCAAGACTGAACCCCCAGTGAACCAGACTGTTGGGGGGAGGGCGGCAATGGGGGGGAGGGGTGGGGAGGGGAACACCCATAAGGAAGGGGAGGGGGGAAGGGGATGTTTGCCCGGAAACCGGGAAAGGGAATAACCCGCAGAATGTATATAAGAAATATTCAAGTTAATAAAAAAAAAGTTATAGTTTACAATCTAATAATTGACTGTGGAATGATATGTTATTGGGGTTATGGTAGACCATTCTTTGATGAGGCACAGTACAGTTACTGCTAGTTTATTGCAGAGTTCCTGCATACAATGTCGTGATAACATTAGACATAATCTTGTCATCTCAACAGCTGGCCTAGAATTTACTTTGAAGTCTTTCTATTCAAAACATTGCCCAGAGACTTTTCCAGTTTAAATTTCTAGTCTCAAATGTCAGTGTCAACCTCAAAGTTTATGGTTCAATTATGCAGATTAACCTATAAAACACACTTAGAAAATAAAATAGATTTCATATTATTTATGTGTCCTCTTTGTCATTACTAAAATTTGTTTAACATGAGTAACTATGCTTAAGATGCTTTGTGTGTTATGCCAGATAAAATGGTTTTTGTTAAATCAAATCAAATAAGATTATACTTTCTAAATCTAATACAATTATAATTGTAATTCTGTGTGCATGTACAAATTTATGTATAATAAAATTTGAGTGATTTACTGATTAAGGTTATGTAGAGACCTGGACAGTTTATTGTAGCTGCTTGTGTCCTCATGCTAACTAGGTTTCCCAAAAACCTGTTTGCAGTGTCCCACCACAGTTGGTTCTGATTGATAAATAAAGATGTTGACAGCTAATGACTAGGCACTGAGACAGAGGAGGGACTTTAGGATTCTAGGGCAGGGGCAAACAGAAACAGGGATAGCCACCAAGCCGGAGAAGGAAGAGAGAGAACAGGCTGGAGAAGTGCATAAGACAGAGAGATAGCCATCATGTAGGTGCTGGGCAATGCAGTCTAGAGAGTTGCAGGCTGAGTCCTGAGCAACAAAGATGGGATGTAAATTTTAGTAAGTGATAACTTGTTGGTGAATATTGGACGGTAGACTAGCTGTATGGAGGTTAGGAAGTTACCCAGCCATTGAACAGATTGAGACACATGGGAATATAAAGGCTGTGTGTGTGTGTGTGTGTGTGTGTGTGTGTGTGTGTGTGTGTGTGTGTGTGTGTGTGTGTATGTGTGTGTGTGCGTGCTTGTGTCTTTCATTTGGGAACCCAAAACATTGGGGCTGGTAGCAATGTGCTCTGTAGCCATCAGGATCAATTTGAGTAGTGATAATTGAGTACATCTACAGTTTATCTTGAAAAGCAGGATTATCTCCTTGGGCTTCACGGCTACCTAGTGATTTGGCTATTCTTTAAGATCAGTACTATGGTTATTCATTTGTTTATTCCACATAGAAAATAACAACAGCTGTTGGCCTATTTCATTTATTGAATGGCTGCTGAGTGCCTGACTTTCTGGAATGCCGTTTCTCAGCAAATAGAAATATACTACTTGGTCAATCAACACTGCTATGAATCCAGTGGGAAAACAAAGTCAAAACTGCTTCCTTTAACTTTCAAGAGCCTCAAAGAAAACTTTCAGTGTCTCCGGATTGTTTGTCCCAGTGCATGCTGGGTGATTCTCGTTATACCTGGAGCACTTCTGTTGTTTCCACTCACCTGCAACCCTAAGAGGTTCAGATAAAAAAATGCTTTTCAAAAATCTGGAAATCACAAGTCCTGCACTGAAATGTTACTGGGTGTGGACTGACTTAGAAACATGTGGATTACATTTCTCTGAAAATTTCTTTGGTTATAAAAATTAAGAGGAAAGTGTTTGGCCAGAAGCATTTTGGTTGATGACAACCTCAAAATGGCTTGAAATTTCTGGTTGGATAAGCAAACAAATAAAAATACAACAAATTTCATTTTCATCTTGTCTTGTAAAACCCCAGACACTATATTAAACCTCGGGTCACTTTGAAGCCAGATTTTACAAAGCATCTGGAGAAGCTATTGGTTTTATTCTTTGTCTCACAAAAACAATAGAGAAAAATGCTTCCATGAACTTATATAAGCAACACTGATGTTTCTCAATGAATCAACACGGATCGAGTGAGAAAAAATAAATTTATACATTATTTGCTATTAGAACATTAACTAAAACAATCATCCAAATTAATCCTTCATAGGGAAAATAGTTGATTCATTCTAAATTCACCCTAAAATATCTAAAAAACTTGAACATAACTTGTATATATAAAAAGGGTAAGTTTAACTTATCATTAAACCAACAATATGGAAAGTAATAAAGAGCACAACTTCTACTTACTAAAAACGAATTATCCAAGACTAAAAACAAATCAACTTGATGGCTATTATTGGTTTTATTCTCTTCCTTAAAATACATCAAATAGTTGGTCACTAAGTATGCTGCCAGTTTGGCACAAGTTAACGAGCATCAAGGAGATAGTGTGTGGTTGTGAAATGGTTAATAGCTATCCATGGCCCAGTACAGAAATCCAGGTAGCATTTAAAAATGTAGTACACCACAACATACTTTGTAAGTGGTTCTTATACTTTGTATGTACATAAGTATCAGAAGTAGAAGTTATTAAAAGGTAAGGTGAAAATGTCTCCTTCCCAGTTGAACATTTTGATCTGAACCGTGGCCCAAGAGGCTGTGCTTTTATGTTGTGTGTACGCGCATGTGTGTGCATGTGTGTGTATGTGTGTGTGTGTGTGTGTGTGTGTGTGTGTGTGTGTGTGTTTAATGTTGAGGCACACATGTGGAAGTCAGAGGACATCTTGAAGGAGTTTATGTGCATGCCTGCATACACACACACATGTTGCGGTAAAATTAGAAAGTTTTTTTTTTATTCCGCACTTGTAGAGCCACATGGCATCTGTGTGATATTTTCATCTCAGTCAACAAAGTGTCTCACCCGCTAAGCTCCATCTTATATCACACTGCTAATGGCTTCTCTCTGAGCCCCGCAACAATCTCTCTACCCATCTAGTTCCCAAGGCAGGTTGCCACCATGCCAGACATACACATCCCAACTCCATGGTAGCCCAGTGTGTCCAGCCACCACATACTTTCTTGAACTGAATTAAATCGCTACATGAAAGAACACACAACACAGTAACCTCTAATCTAATTGATAAGATATAATCGCCCACCTAAATAAGATATAGTTTGTTCATCTAGACATTCCAAATCCTGCACATATCCATCCCTTAAGAATAGTCATAACATCCTGTAGATGTGCAGAGAGAAATCTTAACAACTGCTGCCATGTTCTCTCTGCTGCTCCCCTATCTCCTCCTCTCACTCCAGTTTCCTCCCTCTCTAAAACTTATTTCCTCCACCCATCCTTCCTCCTGGTCCAATGACAGGTCTCGTTCTATCCTATACCTGCCTTTACCAGTATAATTACTTCATCCTACACACACACACACACACACACACACACACACACACACACACACACACACACACACACACACACACTTTAAAACTTTTTAACAAGTCAGAAGAAAAAGCAAGATTGGGTGTAGTGTTTTAATCCCAACACCCAAGAAACTTAAAGAAGAGGATTTGAAGTTTGAGGCCATCCTGTGATAGGTAGAGAAACTCTAACTACCTTGAAAACAAGAATGATGTTAAAAGAGAAGTATTGAGGCTGATACTTGGAAGAACTTGTCCTATGTCCCTGAGATAGGGGACAGGGACAGCTGCCGCACTCTTTCAGCAGTATTTGTATGGACACTATCTTAGAATATAATTATAGATTTCCAGATATGTGTTTGTTCATTCAAAACATACTTAAGTACCAAGAATATTTTAAAAAATATATAAACAATCTTTACCTTCATTTATCATATTTCTATGAGGGATTCAGCTAATTAAAAAATGGTTTTATATCAGAATTTTAAGCAGCTAGTCAGAGAAAGAATAAAAACTCCCAGAACGGTGAGAGAAGTTCTTGACAGGGTGAAGGTGGCAGGAAGAACACAGCAGTATTCCAAGAGAAATATCAAGGCTAAAGACATGGCTGTTGGGAAGGATTTGAAGTGAAGGATGAATGGTATTGAGATGGGCCAGAGTAGAGCAGGAGATATTTAGGAGAGAAAGGCCTGCCAGGGAACAGTGTTTTAAACATTACAGACTGTGGTGTCTACTTTGAGTAAGTGGCAGTCGAGGCCATTCCTGGGATTTGAGAAAGGTGAAACTCAAAGGGACTGTTTCTATCATAAGGGAAGTGGACATTAAAATAACAATTCACATTAAAATAGCAACTTAGTGACTCCCTCTATAGCACTCACGGAACAAGCTGTGCACAGTATTTATGTTGGGAGGGTGCAGGGTGTAATTTTAAAAGCACACTCCAGCCTTTGCCCAGGACCGCAGCCTGTGCTCTGGTCCCGAGATCAGCTGTCGCCAGCCCCACTCCTGGCTTGCCTGGGAGCCGCTGTGCTCTACTGCCTCACTCTCCACTCTCGGCTTCTCTTTTGTTCCTCCCACCAGCTACTGACCTGGCTTCTCTCTTTCTCTACCCACCTTTGCTCTGTGGATGAAAAACACTCACACAACTTTATTACTTTAGAACTCGCCAGCTAACACAAATGATGGATTCAGAATCTCCTGTCCTAAACTCATCAGCTAGCCTGTATCAGCCTGTATCCTCCTTGGCTATCCGCAGGCGGCAGAGCCACTGGTACACAATATCTTTGTGCTTCTCTTTCCAAAGCCTGGCCGAAAAAGCCTCTTCTCTTTCCCTGCAGGTCTTTTTCCTCCTGGGACCCGGAAATTCCACCTGTCCCTTCCACCCAGCAATTGGCTCCCGCCCTCAGGAGAGCACATAACTTTTTTTCCTCTATGTTCCCATCTCACTTCTAGCTAATAACTAATAAATATATCAAATAATATGATTGTCTTACTGTCCATGAACTAACCTGTCATTCATTATCAGAAAGGAGTATCTACAAATATTTGCACGTTTGAGAAGTGCATTTTTAAACATTGATTTTTTTAAAATATCCTTTAAAAAAGCTAGTTATTTTTATGTTAAATAAGGTAGTATTGAAAATTGGCCAATTTTTCTCTGACACCGGAACCTACTTAACAGTATTCTGGCTCACAAAATACTGAAATAATTAGAAACGATACTTAACACCATTACACAAAGTATCATAAGTTTAATAAATAGTGACTACTTTGGAAGCAAATATTAGTAAAATAATTAATCTCATTTTCCAGATGAATAAATGTCTAGTTGCTTTGCTAATTACATGTTGTTAACCAGAGTTAGATATGGATAAAATCCAGTTATCTCATGCTCGCTGGGGTAAATAATAAAAACAAAATGTGCCAACCTACTCTATTGCCGGCTCTGGTGGGCCACATGGCATCTGCGGGGTATTTTCATCTCAAACAGCACAACCTCTCCACCCAACTCTCTAAGTTCCCAATTTCTATCCCACATTGCCACCCGCTACTCTCTGGGCTGTGCATGATCTCGCCATCCATCTGGTTCCCAAGGCGGGTCTCTGCCACACCAATTCCACAGAGTCCGCTTAACTCAATGCTCTCTTGCTGCAGACTCTGTTCACATTCCCAGCATCTGCCCCCTGTGGTTATAGTCACAACTCCCAGTAACACATTGAAATCAAAACTCTAGAAGCTTGCAATTTATCAGTCAAATTCCTATCAGTAAATTCTCACTCCCTCAAATGTCTACACAATAAACTCAGAGCGAATTAATATTGATATTGACAATTTGTCCTATAAAAATCGATCCCTTATAAAATATTTATAGCCACCCGTGGCCTTTTAAGGCTACACAGACCTGGGTTGTCCTCCTCTGCCTTCCTCTTGGTTCTCCCTTCTCCTCCTCTCTCTCCTGTCTCCAAAACGCTGTGCTTGCCTTCCTTTTTCACTGCCCATTCACAGACCTTGCCTTATCTGGTGCCTGACCTCTCCTGTGGACAACAATCCACACGTGCTCAGTATCAAATCTGGAATATTCTACCAGATCAGGACATTCACAGAAATAATATGGGAATTGTTTAATGCTCTGATTCATTATCCAAAGCCCTGAGATATTGAAGTAGCCTATCCAGTAGCTAGCACACATTTAATTTGAAACAGGACCATGACAAGTTCAAATTGGAAGAAGAGGACAAACTTCCTTTCACTTGGAGATGAGGAATGTGTTATATGGGACTTCCATGGTCTGGACACACTCCAGTCCTAGCTAGCTTTTTGTTGTTGTTAGTGGTGATGTTGTTTTGTTGTTGTTAAGCTGACTCTACTTTATTTGGTATACTATTAAAGCCTACAGTTGCCTAATGTGATCATTTGGATTATGTCCCCTTATCTTCACCAAGATTAAAACTAAAGTCTAAGTCTTAGTTTTAAAGTCAGGTTTTCTAGTAGCAGTCAAATCCTGACAGTGAGCCACTCTTGCCACTCAGCCAACCAGTCATTTAGAACATAAACTTCTGGATTAGAAAAATAAAGAATTCAAAGAGAAGGAAGCAATATTTGGTTGAGCTGTCTGGGCTTGCTTTGCTCTTTTAGTATTCAAGTGGACAATTTGTACAATTTCCCTTACTTTGATCTCAGCTGCCCACACTACTGAGATGTAGGCACAAACTATTTACCAATCCCTTCATCCATAGTCTTTGAAGAATGGAAAAAAATTCATCCATTGTGAAATTTCCAGATCTAAAGTGCCTACAGTTATTTGTGCTGCTGACTTGGACCATAGAAAGAGAGTCAGCTCTAGCCAGGGCCATCCCCAAGCCACCCACCCAGCCAGACCTGTTGACCTTGCCAGCATCATTTCCTGAAAGATATCGCTCCTCATGTATGCCCACTGTCATCCCCTTGGAAGATCATGATACCCGAGCAGGAATCTGTTAATGGAGGATAAGAACACCAGGCAGACTTTTGTATTTTACTTGGAACCGTGGTAACCACAAAGCGGTGCTGGGTATTTCATGAATCAGATTGCTGTCAGATCCATGTATTCTTTTATTTGGATCCACTTCAGTGACTGTGCTGTTCTTCAGTAAAAATTGTTTGATGTTCAAAAACCTTGAAGTCATTTAAACTACTTTCTTCCCCCCTTTTCCAATAGAAGTTCACATTTTGTCCACCACAAAGAGAAGCAAATGCCAAGAGGTCTGAGCTCATTTTGCAAGAACAAACCCACAAACTCTGATTGGCTTCTAAGCTTGGCTAGACACAATCCCCAGAGTTCCAGACCTTACATCAAATGGGACAATATCATGTCACAATGAAAACTGTGAAGTCAGTAGATTGCCTGAACTCAAATACCTTGACACAAACTTTGAACAAAGTGATTTATTCTCATTACCTTCGGATTACTTCAATGTGACAATTAGAGTATGAATTTCTCAGAGATAGTGTGCATAGGTCATGTGTTTAGGAACCTGACATAGAGAAAACAGTTTATGAGAATATCGGAGTAATTTCTTTTCTTGTGAAGTTTCCTTGCATGTCATCTTGTATTAATGAAGAAAACTAATCTTTATTGATATAGAAGCCTTAGCAAAACAGTATGCGAGGTTATAGTCTTTTTAGAAAAGATGGCTCAGTATTTAAGATCACTGCCTGTTCTTGAAGAGGACTTGGGTTCAGTTCACATAATGTGGCGGCCAACAACTATCACTCTAATCTGAAAGGACCCCATACCCACTTATGACCTCTGAGGTTGCTGTATATGTATGGGGCACAGACATACACACAGGAAAAAGACTCATACACCTAAAATAAAATCTCAGAAAAATCACATGTCTTTCTGTCTATTAAGATAGTTTCATGAGTGCATACAACTATCAAAATACATTAAAACATCATCATTGAATATACTGTAGAGAAATTTATGTGCAATATTTAACAATGTACTATCTTTTCTTTCCTCCTTTCATGTTTTAGAGCAAATTAAAGTCCCTGTCCCTATCTTATGTGAACACAAATTAATATTTTTATTGAGCACATATTATGTGCAGTTGATGGTATTTTAGTTTAGTTTAGAACTTATGGATAACTCCTTATGAGGGAGTGAAGGAGAACTTGCTAGGAGCATAACTGGCTAGTGAGAAGGCAAGTAGTTGGAATATTGAATAGATACAAAGGTACTAGAAAAGAATGATTAGAACAGTATTGAAATTTTCTGTTAAAGGGAGGAGGAATGAAACAGCACCTAAATGCTACCAAGTTTAATCAGAGACACTAGGATGTTGGTGGTAAATAAGCTGTGTCCTTATGGAGGTTTCTGTGAACCGGAAGTAGAAATGGTGTCACTGGGACTCTGTGTTAGAGCAAAAGCCAGTGAGATAGGACTGGATAGCACCTATTTCAGAGACTAGGAATGAATCAATTAGTGACTGGATGTTTGAGCACGTGAGATGTTATAACCAAATCAAAACCATCTATAAAACATAACTGAATGTGTGTGCATATTCTGAATGAAATGTATGGAATTAGTAGAATGTTCATAGAGAGACACTATTGCATGAAAACTGAAGTAGAATCATACAGGGAACTACAGCATACTATATGGAGAGGTCAGTATGTTAGATACTTCGCAATACGATGAAATAGGTTAAATAGGTTGTTCTTTACAATATCAGTTTTTGAGAAGACAAGCACAGTAGTGAATTAACCAAAAACTCCTTGTTGCCTATCGTTTCCAGCCTAGGGGATCTTAGGAGACTTCAGACAGCACAGAAGAGTGGAAGCCACAGAGATCGCAGAACACCAGTTTCCAGCAATGAGTCAAAGGACAATCACTAGGCTCAAAGATCCAAAAGCCACAAACCTCACTGTGGTAAAACTTTCACCTGAGGAATAGCTGTGATCCAACTATTCGAAATTTCCTTCTTCAAAATCAACTCATAGCAGCTTTACATCCACATGCTAAAAGGCCCTTGGTAGAAAAGAGTAGTTGAAGTTCCAGTCCACAGGCCCTGGGCATGCCACCATTTTCGATGATTAACCTGTGGCTTGGACTGTCATAGGTTGGCTTCTTTCAGAAACAGATTACAAAATGGGGGTCCTGTGCAAAGCCTTTCCCTGCAAGCACTCCACACCAGTGGAAAGGATAGAAAGAATAACTGGGTATGAAAACAAACTGACTTCTACACAGACTTCTCACCGTATTTCTGTGCTCCAGAGCTAGGACGACATCACACAGCTGGGGCAAGGTGAACATGCTGAATGTTCCTTTAATGGTAGGATGGGATGGAACACACCATGAAAGTTCTTTTCAGAACAGATGCGGTCTTATGAAATGATGGTCGCGCAAATGAAAGAATGGGCAAACGGTGTGAAAGAGAAGGTGAGAGGTAGATAGATTGATATACTTCACTTATGTGCTATTAAAGGATGACTGTTAGGTTTTAGTCCCAGCTTAATGGTATTTCTGAAACACCAAGGGAGCACGCCTTTGGGCATGTTTGGAGGTGTATTTGGGGAACACACTTACTAAGGATTCACAGCTTGCCGCAAATGGGATTCACTTCCAAATGGGTGAAACATACACAAAAAGGTCAAAAGAAGCATGCCTGCCCGTAGCTTTCTCTGCTTTACTCTGAGCCGGTGTACCAGCCACTGCTTCTTCCACCCTATGTGGTCAGCTGACTACAGATTTCTGGGCCTTCCTGTACGGACTGAGTAGCAGTGACTTTGTAAGGATCTCCTAGACGTTCATCACTGGATGGCAACTGCATAGACATCCGGTCCTGTGGACTCATGGGTTCGTAGCCTCCCAGCATGCAAGTTGCTACTGTTGGACCACCATTCCTTATTGTGAAATATGATCTAATTCATTTCTTCTTAATATATGTATTTAATATTTACACTCATATATTTTACTGACTCATTCCTCTTAAAGACTCTAATGCAGAATCTTACTAGTGTGGAGCACAAATGGTAGTGTTGACCATGTGAAAACTTCAGTGAAAACTTTATTTCCAAAAACTCAATGCAAATACTATTGATAATTCTTTGGGAGGCAGAAGTTGGGTAGTCTGGGACTAGAAAGGAAACAGGTCTTTGAGCATGGTAAGAAAGTTTTTTTGTTTTTTGCTTTTGTTTCTTTTTTTTTCTTTTATCACTGAACATGATGTCTAACACTATTAATATTTTTTCTTTTTAAAATCAATTCTGAAAAATTTGAACCCAACATAGATGCAGACATTGTGTGTGCTTTTATTTAAGGAATGTAGGATAACCTGCTGTCCACTTTATCCAACTTTCTACAGTTTGTTCACTCACACCTTATTTGGTTGACTGTTGAAGTTTCCTTGGTCTTACAGGGAGAATAGTAGGAACTTAAATTTCCCACAAATGACCCAATGGAAAGAATGCATACGTCATGAAAATAGAATAAAAAGAATGCAAGCAGCCCTAGGGAGGGAAGGAAAGCAGGGATCAAGGCTTCAGAACAGATCCTTGAGGAAGGATCAAAAGAAGCAAACGAAAAGCTTTACTGATTTGACATTGTTTTTTCTTTTTAACCCCAGGACTTTGTTAATTGCAAGGAAAACTGACCAGTGGTTGAGCCTCAAACAATTATCTTAAATCTTCCTGTGTTCCCTCATCTATTCTTTCCTATTTCCAGAGTTTTATCACTGGATTACAACTGTAGAGATATCCAGTTCTGTGGACTCGTGGGTTCTTAGCGTCCCAGCTTGCAAACTGCTATTGTTGGACCACGATCTACTCTTGTGGATGTGGAGTCCTGGCCTGGAGTGGAGAGGACATTCCCAGATTTCCTCATTTGTGAGGTAAGGAATCGGATGCTTGCCAGCTGCTTCGGTTTCCTTTCCAGTGTGAAGATGCTGTTCCATGTCCTCTGTGAAGGTGGCTTTGTCCTTGATCATCAACACATGCTGGACGACCTCAGTAAAAGTTTGGTTCTGTGCTATTTGAAGCTGCCTCAGAAATCTATCAATCTCCAGTTGTGGAAACTGATGCTCAAGAATTGCTACCATTGAAAATAAAATGTGATCAGTGCTGTGGTTGTTGAAATGCCACTCAATTCAGAGAGGAGTTACTTTATTTTTACTCTTTTCGTTGTTCATACCTTAACCTTTGAACATTGTTTTGATATTTACATGGATTAACAGAATAAAACAGACAAAAGGGAGAAGTTTTCATAAAAGCTAAACCAACACAGACAGCAAAAATTTAAGGAAATAGATTGGACCAATATAATAAGCATACTGTCCAATGTTTACTGAAGAGATAGTGCTTTGTGAGGCCCAGGGGAGTATCAAGGAACCTGATCAACTATGTTCTCCTTAAAGTGATATGGCAGTTATACATCTGAATCAATCCAAAAACCATTTTTATTGTATAAGTTATTGAAAACCTTATATTTCTATAGTCAAGCAAATCAAGATAGAGCCTATGTAGCTGATAAATACTAAATGCCAAAATCTATTTTGTTTTGCAGTGCTAGATATCAAACACAGGGCCTTGCTAATGCCAGGCAATTGTTTCTCTACTTAGATACAATTACAATATTAAAATCCAAATGTTTAGGTTTATTGTAGCAAGTAGTAACAGCTCCATAAACACTGCTTCTCAGGGAGGACTTGAAGTGGAAGGCAGGCACCCTATGCATCATCTTAGTGGTGTGAATTCTGCGGCTTCCAAATATCCTCTCCATTCCACACGCATAGGAGGCTTTCCTTTAGGGAAGACTCCGAATGAGGCCTGAAATTTGTCCTTTTTCCACTGCTTCCCATCACCAAAGAAGAACATGAGTGACTGCATAGACATACTAGACTCTAGAGTAGCCAGAGAATGAGAGACTTCAGGACAAAGCTTCCTGTGTGCCTGTCTTTCTAGAGAAAACAAGGCATTCCCCACTACCCTTTCTTTAGGTTTCCAGTAGAATCTTGAACATAGCTCAAAAATTACAGAAGACTCACCAGCACCAGTAAGGACCCTGTTCTCTAAGAGAAAGTTACTCACACGTATGTGAGTTCTATGTGGAAGCAATGCCATTTGAAAAATCACGAAAAAGCACATTGCAAGAGATCTACCTCAGCTGGTCCTCTGTCTACCTATGCATCATCTTGTAGACTGTAGAAATCTTTGTGGGAGAACTGTAAATGATAGAAAGTCTATGTTGAAATCAGACACAAAGGCAGCCAACCCCTTCTGTAGCTCTGTTTCTCTTTTACTCTTCCTAAATTAGTCTGTTGAAAGCTGGCATAGGACAGTAGAAGCTCCCTCTTGGTTTAAGATGATTTCCCTCTAGTTGGCTATGTTAATACAATTGTAGTTTCAAAGTATATATCAAAATATATTTCACCTATACTTTATCTGACATTTTCAATTTCCTTAGTTAACCCATATAATCCAGCAAATAATACATACTAAAGAAGAAGTGAACATTGATGAATTGTTCTGACCACACATAAGGTAGATCTGCAGGATGCTCTTTCATGCCGTATGTGAGATTAGATATTATTAGGAAAATGATCCATGATCTTTTTGTTTTTCTATGTGAGGTATGAAGATTGGGATGGGATATGGGAAGAGCAGCAAACTAAGTCTTGGATTACTAGCAAGCAGTTTATTAGGGAAGCACTACCAGAAAACAACAGTTTGAGTTCATAGAAGGAAGAGGAGCCAATAGAAGTTGCCCTAATTACTGTTGTGGCTATTCTGACTCAGTGCCTCAAGGACTTTCTGGAAAAGATTGAGATTGGAGGCTGGGAACCTTTTTATATGTTCTTAGTGTGTTTTGATTGAAGGTTGTGCCTAGGAACTTTGACGCACCTGTACTTCTAGGCTAAGCATGTATTCTGTGTACCCTACTTCCAAAGTCCTGGTAAAAGCTCCCAGGCAAGGTTCAGAGGGGCTCAGGTGAAAAAGATGTTCACTTATTCTGACTTTTCCTGTATAATAAGTGAAAGGGAAAACTAAGCTGTTTGCACCAGGGTGTTCAAAGCTTCCTCTGTGGAGGAATTTGCACTGAGTGTAAAAGTGCTTATCATCAGCATCATTCTCTAAATTCTGTGCACGTATATAAATGATGGGCAATGTCCTTGTTTACTTTCTATCGGTGTGATAAAACACTCTGACCAAAAGCAACTTAGAAAAGAACAAGATTTATTTGGTTTGTACTGCCAGGTCGCGTTATTGAAAAAAGTCAGAGCAGGAACCCAAGAAAAAAATTAAAAACAGAACCATGGATGAAAGTGTCTTGCTGGTTGACTTATAGACCCACTTATACCTTTTTAATGTAGCCCAAGACCAACTGCCTAGGGAATAGTGCTACCACGAGTGGACCCTACATCAACTAACAAGCAAGACAATCCTCTACAGATATGCTCATAGGTCAATCTAACTGGGAAATCCCTCATTTGAGATTCCCTCATTAGATGACTTCAGCCTGTGTCATGCTGGCAGTTTAAGGTATCTAGAACAAGCGGTATATATCTTTGGATAGAAATCTTAATTGTACTGTAATTACAAATATGCTCTCTGAAAGCACAACTGGGTTTATATAGTTACTGTTACTTGCTGGGTGAACTTGGTTATTTAGTTTATTAGTATAATAACACCTGTGTCAAATGTAATTAAGTCAAGTTTAGAGGAGCTTGTTAAAGAATTTAATCAGCCTAGCCCAATGCATGCACTGAAGGACTCCTTATTTCTGGTCATAAAATAAATCTGTATTGCCCTTTAATTTTCATAAGCATGAAGGCAAACTTAAAAATACTTCCTAACTAAAGTCTTCCACTGAAAACTTCCCTTTTCATTCCAAAATTAAACCTACCCCTTCAGATGCAGGACTTCTTCACATTTCTTAACATGTAATCGACTCAAGTTGTGAGTTCAACTTTTTAACAGACACGTTTATATCAGAGTATATTGAGAAGAGGTTTTGAAAATCAGGAAGTGCATGCTGCTGTAAATGATCTAGGTGCTCCCAGAAGCCCCATTCTGCACCAATCTGCTTTGACAAATTTCATAATGCTGGGAGGGAAACATGCTAACAGTACAGTGACCATTGATTGTATAGGTGTACAATGCACAAAAAGTAAATTGTTTGGTATGTGTCCTTCATATTTGGGGTAGAGATCATTCAGTAGTCAGATTAAAAGACAGACTCAATGAATTAAAATAACATGCTCAAGATAACTTGAGTAAACTGGGAATTCGTGAGTGAAGAGGCTGACACCAATGGTTGTTTTTGAACCGTTGTTTTCCTATATTGCCATCAGTTTGGATAGTGTCTCTCAGATGGGTATAGAGCTGGAATTTGGGTTGACTCCTTGCTGTACTGTTTGTGTATTGGGTAATCACTCAATCTCTTTCCCTCTCTTAGTTTTTTTACTGAGTAGATTTTCTATAAAAGTAATCATCACTATAATATTACGTTGTTTTGAGAATTCTATGAAATTACCTTAGTGATTTATAGCTCAGCATTATTTAGATGTAATCATTTAAGGAATAAAACTTTTAAAACAGGAATCTGGGAGTGTAGATGAGTAAAAATACTAAAAATGGCAGCTCAATTTTTCCTTTTTTTAAAAATCAATTAATACTTATATATCTTAATTTGAAAAGTGAGATTGTTTCCTTTTCTTCATAGTGTTATATTTTGTGACCATGTATTAAATCTGCATTATATATTATACATGTTTTATGTGTAAGAAATAAAAAGATCAAAGTAACATTGTGTCTATATCCATATTGCTTAAAGTCTTAGAATGATGATCTCTGACTCAGAAATAGCAATAGAAAAATCATGATGATACAGTCTTCAATTAGACTCTCTCTAACAAGAATAACCTGTTCTCTTTCACAGAAGAAAAAATGATAACTCATACTTTTATTCACCATCTACCCAATATTTAGAGAAAGTGCAGTATTGTGGTAAAAAATAAAATATGGTTTCTTTTATCCTGTGCTAGTGCTGGCACCATAGGCCCACATGGCATCTGGGGGATATTTTCATCTCAGCAAAGCATCTCACCTACTAAGCTCCATCCAATCTCACACTGCCAATGGCTACTCTCTGAGCAAGCAGCAATCTCTCTACCCATCTAGTTCCCAGGGCAGGATGCTGCCCTGCCAGTTTCACACGCATCCCAATTCCATGGTGAGCTTGGCGCATCCTGCCACCACACATTCTCTTGAACTCAATTAAGTCTCCACATGAAAGGACACACCATACAATATCCTCTGATCCAATTGATAAGATATAATTTGCCCATCTAGACAGCACAAAATCCTGTACACACTCACATCTTTGAAGTAGCCATAACAACCTGTATCTATGCACAGAGAAGAATCTTAACATCTGCCGCCATGCTCTCCCAGCTCCTCTCGCTCAGAATCCTTCTCTTCTTTCTAAAACTTTTCTCCTGCCCATCCTTTCTTCTTGTCCAATGACAGGCATCGTTCTAACCTGTACCTGCCTTCCTGCATAAAGATATCAACCTACAGTGCAGGATAAGTGTTTTAAGTTCATTTTGACTTTATGTCCAGACTGTCATAGGATGTGTGCTCATTTACAGAAAACTTCTAATTATAGGAGGCTTAGCTCTTCAAGAATATTCTTATATGCCGGGGAGGTCCTACAACAAACAGTTATATGACCAAAATTATCCCTGTACCCACATTTTTGAAAACTCCACATTTATAACTTTATACTTATCTGAATGTCTTGGGATCTATCAATGAGTTCTTTACACATAATTTGGCCATAATAGCCTGTAATTTGCTAGTGACAAAAAAAATCCAACCTTTCATATGTACCTAGTTCATCTGCAAAAAGAGGAAGACAAAAACACTCTCAAGTGAATGTTAATATTCCATATTAAAACAAATTTCAGAGATTTAACTTTTGCTTGCTCTTTCTTCCTTTCTTCCTCTCTCTCTCTCTCTCTCTCTCTCTCTCTCTCTCTCTCTCTTTCTCTCTTCTTATTTATTCTCATATATCCTGACTGATTTTCCCTCCCTCCAATTTTAATTTTCTTTGGCTCATTTTATTAGGTCTGTTGCTTTTATTTTAAGTATTGTGTCTAAGCTTTGCGCAGTGGCAGTATCCTAGCCAATGATGTTTATCTGAGGCGCGATTATTGCTAATTGAAAACTTAAGAATTGTGTGTGTGTCTAAACATCAGGTAGGTAGAAAAGTACTAGAATAAGGATTGCAACCTTTGCCTGTTAAAGAAACAAAATGTGAATGATCAATGTGAACCACTTACCCCTTTCCTCTTGTCTCCAGCTTTTCCTGTTATAAGAACTTTTCCAAAACTATGCATGTCTGTGTTACAGTTCAATTCCTGCCATCACCTTGTCACATATGGGAAAGAAGTTCGTGTTCTCCCCAATTCTTCTCTGTGTATTATGTGTATATAATGATTGATGGGGAAACATTTTCTTCAGTTGCTTTACTACTGCTAAAGAGCTCATGCTCCTGTAAATAAATCCCCACCTATGTTCCAGTGAACAGCCCTAGATAATTCACCAAATCATCGGGGGACAAAGGCATAAAAGTAGAAAGGGTAGCTGTGAAGAGGAAGAGATCTGCAGGAGCAGGAAAGAAACAAGAGAGTAATCAATGAGAGTGAGTATGACTCCAAAACATTACACACGCATACAAAAATGTCAGAATAAAACCCACTACTATATACACAATGGATATATACTAATGCAAGCATTACAAATTCTATTTATGATTTAAGACCCAACTTTTATAGACTATCCCAAGAATAAGTGTTGTATTTCCTTGAATGAGTTTCAAAGTTCTCACAGCTTTGTCTTTTGTCATTTTTGAAAACTATATGTAGTTACACTTATAAATTTACATGTAATATTAAAACTATATAGATAGTATCTTCAGTTAAATATTTTAAAGGCGAGGTATTCTAGTATACATATTTCTTTTTTTATAACATCAGTCTACACTTAGTTTTGTATTGCTTAGATGCTATTTGCAGGTTTTTCTTTCTCACGGTCTCATTGAATAACACAATAAGAATGAAGGTATGTAAACCTTTACCATTCCTTAATATATAAGAATTTGTGTGTATGTAACATGATGAAGTTATTTGTTGTCCTTTACTTTTATTGGATTTATAATCTAAAGATATTTTAAAGGTAGTTTTACTATGTTTTAAAATAAAACCATTAGTTGTATTGTCAGAGAATTGGTTTTAAGATTTCTGTGGACACCAAAATTGGTGGATATTACAGGTCTTAAACTAAAGTGTTTGTGTATCAACTAAACACATCCTCCAAAATTCCTCAAATCATCTCAAAATTACAGGAAACATTCAATTCTAAACTATGTAAATATCTGTTATATTGTAGTTTTCGGGAACAATGACAAGAAAGTGTAAACATGCTCAGTAACATGCAATTTTTAAAAAAATAGTTTTGGTCTATAGTTGGTTGAATCTATTGACATAGAATTCACAAAGAGAGAGCCAACTTCCTCAGGGAATGAAGGAGATGATACAGTAGTGATGGACAGAATGATGGAGAGTCACCCTTCTTTAAACTGACCTGTTTATTATATTTTTAAACACTCAGATTGTCTACATAGTTTTCCCACAGAATGTTCTTTCTTGTAATAAAGGCTCTGGAGGAAAAAAGAAGGAAGGTGAGAGGTGAGGAAAGATAAGGATCCGGATGTATGTTTCTCACAGAGCACATAAGTTGAGAGCCAGCCGTTGACCTGGACCCTAGGAGCTTATCTCGCATACTTGCTAATCATGTGGAAGAGAGAACTAACAGATTCTAAACTGCTAACAGAACACATACCACACCATGTGAAAGGGTAACAGGGAATCATGAAAGCAAGGCGGCGAGTCTTGCAATTCTATAGTTATTTTTCTAAGTCATGGAGACTTTTCCATGCAATGGAGAGCAAATCAAAATATGATGAGGTAAACATTCTATATGGTTCTGAGATGAGATCACACTCCCACACTACATATTTCTCTCTGGCATCTCCTTAAAAATGTTTCAATCTATTGCTTTCCAATTCATAAACACTTTCACTCTTCCCTTTTTACTACTCAAACTTCTTTTGGATCTTTCAAATGTTCTTTTCCAAACAAAACAGAAAATTATATATTTCAGATGTGAATTCTTAAGATTAAGAGTGAGATTATAATTTAGAGTTTAGAGATAAGATGTTGAAGTCAAAATTTTTGCAGAGTATACTTTAGCAAATACATATCATATAACAGCCCCAGTGTGCTTACGTGATTGGCCACTATGCACAAATTATTCTTGTTGAATTATTTTGCTCTTGAGAAAAATCTATTCATTTTTATGGCTCTCTTCTTTAAATAAGCCTGGAAGCAAGCTTAATTTTACTACAGGGATGGAGCCTGACACACCTAAAAATGTGATTTTTTTATATTTGAGAAATATCAATTACATCCTATATAAAACAAAAGAATTCCTCAAATATAAGAACAGTATGTAAGAGTTACATGGTAGGCCAAGCATGTTTCATATAAAACTTATGTACTCCAAGCCACACAGAAATGATCATTGTATAGCAGAGTTGTTAATAATGCAGTCAATTAATTTAATGAGCTTAGATATTTAGACTTGATTGTTTGAGAGACAGAATCATTTAAGCAATTAATAATCTCATGTAAGCTTTTTTATTAGCTTCATCGATAGCTCAACCTACTTTGTATGTCATTCACATTACTTTATTGATTTATGTTAATTAATAATCTATATACTCTTACTTATTATATATAGTGAGATATGCATTGCACAATTTAAAATAAAGTGCTCTAATGTAATTTTACTTAAAATATGATATGTTCTTTTCATTTCATATGATTTATTATCATCTTGATGGCTGAAATGTAAAGTGCTAAAGAATAATCTGGCCATGGGTTGTTTTGGTATTGATATTTACCATACAAATATATAGAAAATTGATTTGTGCTTCATGAAATCAAGTCATCAATTTGATGCCATATCAAAGTGGCATTATCTTCTCATTAGCTTTCATAACACATGTCAGCTAAGGGTGACAGTGGCTATAGAGGTGGTTGGGATTAGTGACACACTGACAGAAAAATCATTAAGAATCTGATATGGAAGATGACTATATACAATGTTATCAACACTCCTTGCTCTTAAGTGAAGACAAGAGGCTATGCCAGTGAGATTCCTATTTGTTTAAATACATGCTGTAAAAATTCAGTGTTTTTCTGTTGGAATCTCTCTATATACAACCTGTCCATTAGTCACCTCATATATTTTGTTATCACTTCATACTTTATTTTCTTCCTTTGACCCCAGAAAAGTCCCAAGTAGTTCTAAAACCCATTAGTATCCCTGAACACTCACACAAAAAATCTATAAATGATTTCTTAATGGTCCTTACTAATTAGTACTAAGCAATCTTGGACTGGCTAGAAGTCATTTTATAGATACTTGAAATATCTTTTAATGTGTCAATGTTATTCTTTCTTGTTAATATTATCTTTTTATAAATGTACAGAAGTAATTCAGCACATTGATCACCCAATTAAGCCACTAGAATGAATGTACAAATTCCATCTTCACTCATTATTTGGAATTAGATTTGTTGAAAAGAGAATCATGAGCTAATCCAGTGTACAGAGAAGGAAGATGAATTGTGCTGACTACTTTTTACACCCTTCTGCTTAGTTCTTTGAATAAAGCAGCTATACACAAAAGGCTTAGAAATATTGCTTTTAGGGCAACTTTTCAGTTCCAATGGGTACTTGTGTACATTAAAAACAATCTACAGCAATGCAGGATGTTATACAGTGGAACCACAGGACTCAGAATAAAAAAGGCAAAGTTCACAATTTCATTCTGTAATGTTCTGACTGAGTGCTTTCAGAAAATCACATGTAAAATAGAAATAAACACTAATAGTGACTTCTGACTTTTATAGGGAATAAATGACATAGTAAATTCTCAGTAAAGTGTCCCTTACATAGTAAAAACTCAAAACACATTATTCACTACTTTTATCCTGCTTCTGTGCCCAAGAAAGCACATTGAGAAAGATTTCTTACTCCCAAAAGAAAGAAATTTGCATTGTAATAACTAAGAAAATAAAAATAGTTAAGGACATATTCCTGCAATGAGGAACCAGGGTTTTCACTAAGAGGTACAGAGTGGAACATGCGCAGTTTGCTGAGGCTTATGCGGAGCCATTAGAAGTGAAACAAGTAGACTCCTTACAGCACCCTCACTTCCTCTCTCTGAATTATGCAGCATCTTCACATACTCTGTACTTGATGGAAATTGTCAAACACAGTTGCTCAATGTCTTAACACTTCTGATTAGAGACTATGGGACTATCTCAAATCAAGTTCTCATCTTTTCTGAGCTTATATGTGAAAATAAAATTTCTATACATTTGCACTCACTAAATACAAATACTTTTGTATGCAAAAGTACAGGGTATTCCCACAAAAATGAGCATTTTAACTCTATAGATGTCAATTTAGTATCTTATAATTTGATAATTAATAATTTAAAATTTTAATTATTTACTTTGTATTTGAAGCTATTTAGGATCCCACCATTTAAGAACTTTTTTTTTGGCTAGATAATCTACCACGATTCTGATATGATTTGAAAACTACGGATTTCTAGATTACTCTTACCTTCTGTCTGACTGAGCTAAAAGTTGGAAGATCCCAGGATACCTACTCTCCTTAATTTCAGGAATTTGCTAGAATTGTTTACAGAAATTAACTAAATATATTTGCTAGTTATATTATAACAGGGTGATAAAGAATATATATTAATTAGCAGATTAAGAGTTACATAGAACAAGATCTGTCAAGATTTCAGTTGCAGCTATTTCATCTCAATGGGGGTTTGGGATATGCCACTCTCAAATGTAAGCAGGTATGTAGACATAAATTATTTCAACCTACTCTAATAAGTGTTCCTTCTCCTCCCTAGCCCACCACCCAACAGAGGTAGTGGGAAAGAAAGTTCTTAGGACACAGGGGAGGTAGACCTGTTTAGAAATAGTTCTTTGTGGGCCAGTCCAATCTTCCTTTTCAGAATATCAGTAATTCATCCCATAGCCAAGACCAAATACAAATCAGCATCTGCAGTGCAGTCCACTTGGCAGCCACCACATATGAACCAGTAAGGGTAGTTCAGTCCAGAAGATACTGCAAGACTTGCAAAACTGCTCGAAGCCTCAATCAGCCACAGGAACCTCATGAGAAGTTCTTTGGTAAGTTTCTCTATATGGCATCACCACAAGAAAAGTTCAGCAACACAATGTAAGGCAAACCAATACATGCATGTTCTTAGCAAGGCGGAGCAAAGTAAATCAATGCTCAAGTTCTCATTGTCTGTGGGATCACATTTATATTCCTATTGAACATCAGGCATTCTTTCACATGTTTGCTATAGCAAAACGTCCTTTCAGTTGTGTTTGCTTCAACAAAACATTCTTTCATCCATGTGCCTCAGTAAAACATATTTGACATAACTGACTTTCAAAAGAAACCAGAAGTTTCCACTTCACAAGTGTATTATGATTTCTTCTTTCTTTCTTTCTTTCTTTCTTTCTTTCTTTCTTTCTTTCTTTCTTTCTTTCTTTCTTTCTTTCTTTCTTTCTTCTATTATAATTTACACTAAGAATGTTTTCCTCCTACAATGCTTTGGGCATAACAGGCATGGTATGAAGTTCTAAGTGCTTTCCCTATATAGAGAAATCTACTGGTGTTTATGACCTATCTTTAATTGGTGTTAAAATATTTTCACTTCCAAATTTGACCACTATATTGTGACCATTAAGTAGGTTGCCTTTGGTCATCTCTATTGGAAGACTGGGTACAGGTGAGAGACTATAACAGTAGAGGACACTCATGCCCAAGGAGCATGGTTCCTGGGAAAGATGTTCACGTGACCAGGTATCACCATTTATGGCTTAAAACGTCCTCTTCTGCATCAGTTGCCACTTTAACTATGGCATCAAAGAAGAAAGATAGCAGTTGCACTTATTAACATAGTATAGCCTTACTCCATGTAAAATCAGACTTCCCAGATTTAAATGAACTAAAACAATTTTAATACTAACAATGTTGAGAAAAATCGCTTAGCCTTAACTCTAATTTCTAATAAGGTAAAATAAGGTCTGCTTCATAAGCATTTTGGATAAAACCAAATAATGAATAAAAAGCAGTTTGCATACTTAATAGATCATATTAAATGATCAATACTTAGTTTTTTTCTGGTTAACATTTGGAAGCACTGTTGATTCTATATTAGGAAGCTAATCTAAGGATCTAGCATTTTCTGTGAGTTAAATATAGTGGCAGTCTGTCCTCAGGGAGTTACAGAAATAAGGGAAAGGAAGACATGGCCCAGCCAGCATTTTGGGTTAAAAGGATGAAAGCAAAAGGTTATAGTGTATAAAATATTCCCCACAAGTAGATTTTAATGTGTGACTACCTGTTATGTCAAATAGAGTGAAGAGATATTTGTTTGTTGGCTTAGCAAAATTACCTTTGGATCTTGGATTCTGTTACGCATTACATCTTGTCCTTCACCTCTGTACATTGAAATCCTAACTCCTGCGCCTCAGCTTGTCATAATATTAGAGAGATCAGCTTCTATACACTATTTTTACTTATGTGTATGTGCATATATGTATTCACTATGGGAGTACTTCTAGATGCTAGAACTACATTCTAGAATGTTTAATGACTTGATCTTGTGCCTTCTATAATCTAAGGCAAGAGTTGAATCTTCTGGAGCTGCAGTTATAAGTGGTTATGATCTACCTAATATGGGTTCTGGGAACTGAACTTGGATCCTCTTGAAGAGCAATGAGCACTTTTAATCATAGTGCCATCTCTCTATCCCTAAGAGTGAATAGTTTTACAGAAGTAATCAAGTTAAAATCAGAGGACTTAATCCAACACAACTGTCCTTATCAGAGCATGCTCTTTGAGTTTGTGTGGGTGAAATTTGGTTTCTTTCCCTTGTCTCCACTCCACCCCACTCTACTGTAACTCACAATACCCTAGTCTGAGAACGTACATAAATAAAGATTCCATATTAGCGAGGAGGGTTTTTTAATAAATGGTCCCTTAAATAGCAGTTCCGCTTTCCAAAAAAAATCATGCTTGTGACTGACAAGATATAAAAACCGTTAGCACTGGTGTTTCTGTGAAGTATCTGTCATCTCTCTATGAAAACTCTCCTTTTTCTCTTAGAGACTTACTACAATAATCATAGCCTTTAAAACACTGTTTTATGTTCATTCTTTTCTCACTAAAAAACCCCACCATTTTATTGCTTTCTTTCTAAGTCATGATGGCTCAATTGTGAGAACATTCACTGGTGAATGGGGAGAAGTATGGCTGTCCTTGGAGAAATTTCTCCAGCAAATAATGTCTATGTCATATCTGCTTCTTTTTCAGATCATGCCGTGTACCCTCCTTTTTTCTCTACTTGCACCTCAACCTGCCTTTTCATTTAGGTCACTTGGTAGCAAATCAGCTAAGACTTAGTGAACCAAGCAAATAATCTACTGCATCCCTTCTCAGAATCTGTAATGAAGACGCCATCTTGTGTCTCATAGGTAAGGAATCTGTGGCTCTGATTTATAAGACCTCTTACTAGAAAATCAAAGAGCTGCGGTTGAAGGTCCCAGTGTGAGCCTCCAAGAGTGTCAATGGCTGTTGAGGGCATGAGGCTTCTTTACATAATGTACATATTTTCACATTGCTCCAAGGAATGTCCTCTCTGTTAGTGTTTAATGACCCCACGATAATCTGAGAAAACACAAGTCCAGGAGGTGAAGGTGTGGCTAATGTCTCAGCAAAATGGTAAATGCTGGGACCTTCAGGACAACCCTTAAGGCTATGGAAAAAAGCTCTAAATACATGAGTTCGATATATATATAATTTTTCAATTATGCAAAATATAAGAATACAATATGAATTTTGAGAGGCTTTATGAATCTAAAGGAACAAAAGCAACAATACTATGGGCTAACTTGTCATAAACATACAAAGGTAGATTCCTAAGTTCACATCAGCTTGGGACACAGCAGGGTTAGGCCCAGGTACGGTAGAGATGGTAATTTCAGGGCAGGGTCCCAAACAGCTAGCTTATCTTCTGTGCTTAACAAAGGCACAGATCTCTGAATTCTTTTATAATGTTAAGAAAAAAAATGAATGTTTGCTCTCTCCTACGAATCAAAAGATAATCCAAAGGGAATCCGGAATAAATAACTGAATCGATTATGTAAATAAAAAACTGGGCTATTTGTCTGCATGAGATGAGCAAGCAAAAAGCGATAACAGTTCTTTAGAAGTTTTCTCTAGCAACAGCTCAGCTCTCTGGAAACCTCTGGAGAGCAAAACATCTCTTTAAGAGTTTTTACTTACCAGGATTTCTGACTTAGTCATAACCAATAATTTTTTATAGCAGCCTTTCTTACTTTGATCAGACAAGTCACAAGCTACCCAGATAGCATTTAGAATTTTTACCTGCAAAGAGAATTGTCTCAACCAGAGAGTTTTTAGAATAGCAGGGAAAAGCTGCCTAGAGCAGAGCAGAATGTGCGTGTGTGCATGCACACGCATGCGCGCACCCACACAGACACACAGACACACAGACACACAGACACACACTCTCTCTCTCTCTCTCTCGCTCTCTCCCTCTCTTCCTCCCTCGCCCCCGTGTGTGTGTGTGTGTGTGTGTGTGTGTGTGTGTGTGTGTCTGGAAAGCCATCTCAGCAGAACCTAGGCTGCTAACCTAGGTTGCTAGGTTGGAAGACACTATTTGACTTCAAGTTGCTTTTTTAGCTGCTCGCAGACCCCCTTCTCCATGCTAAGGCTGATCTTTGGCAGTTCCACAAGTCCCACTTGTTTGGGAGAGTTTCTTGTTCACTACTGTTTATTCCAGGTTAGCTGTCATGCAAGCTTCCAGAGACTTTCCTGCCTCTACCTCATATCTTGCCATAGGCATGTTGGGATTACACACACACTACCATTTCTGGTTTTCTGTGGGTGCTGAGAGTCTAAATTTATGTCTTAAGTCTTGTCTAGCCAATGCTTTCTCCATTCAGACATCTCTCTAGCTCTGACTGGTTTTAATGGGATTACTCCTGTATAGTACAAGTATTTTGTCAGGTGGTGATACACCCTTTAACACTAGCACACAAAAGTAGGATAATCTCTGAATTAAAGGACAGCCTGCTCTACAGAGTGAGTTCTAGGACAGCCAAGACTACCCAAAGAAATCCTGTCTCAAAGTGAAAAACAAAAACCAAACCCAAACAAAAAGACAGAAGACATGTTTTTCTCTATGGGGAATAAGAATTAAAAAGTCAAAAGCTAAACGGAAATTTACCGAGTAGAAGGTGGCAAAAGTTATTGGCAAGTTAAAGCTTCATACTGACTTTTTATATGACAGTTGAACAATGAGGAAGTGTGGAAACACAAAACATAAAGCAGGTATCTGGTGTTCATGGCCATGTCAGTTATCAATCTGGTGGAAAAAATTGGGACAGAAAAAGAATAACTAAAGCCACAACAATAGATTATCCTACCTATCCCCATAGCAACAAAATGTTATCGAGTGACTGACAATTGATGCTACAAGCAGGAAAATAAGAAAGGAAAGTTTTGCCGTTCATAGAAGGTGTTGCTAGGCATCCACCAGTATTCATTAATTTCCCTTTGAACAAATACGATTCTGTTTGGTCTGAATAAATCATGTTTTATCCATGACCCTAAGCTCTGTTAATTTCAAGCAATACTTTGATGGAAGGAAAACTAACAGCAGTCGAAAGAATGTTCAGCAAATTCCAAGCCTGGATCTTTGTGTATGGTATTCCTGTCTGCCTCCTATACTCTGGTGCATGACTTGTTTCTCAGATGATTATTTATTAATGACAAATGGGTCCCAGCACCTCATTAGGCATTTGGTGGAAAGAGTTCTCCTCAACTTGACATTATGCCTGACCTGTGTATCTCGAAAAGGCTCTACAATCTGAATCATAATGGGTTCCTACGCAGGCTGTAGCCACAGAGTCAGGGGTCCCCAGAGGAAGTGTGTTGTAGAGTGAAGAGGACAGCATCACAGTCTGAGCACTGACTGCGATGACGTCCTAGTGCTCAGTCTTCATCCGCCCTCACACGTGGGTGTGAGAGCCCATTTAGAAGGGTGCTGTGCTTGTTCTCGCTCGCTATGTGGCTGGCTTTCACATACAGTAATCATACCTTCTATACCTCTCCAGTTCCACATTACTAAACATATTCTGCCTCTTCATGATTTAAAACACACAGTAGCCTATCCATGTAGTCCTAGATCCCCAAACACCCAACTGTCCTCCCTTTGAACATCTTTTGTGCCTTTTACACAGTAATCATTGGTGCTTCTGTCAACATTCTCCCTTTTCAATTATTAACTCAATATAAACCATGATTTTTCCTGGAGTGTCTGTCCTCTGTTCACTTTTCTCTGCTACAGCTTAGACCCACTCTTTCCACATGCGGAACTGTCATAGGAGTCAGTAGTGTCACCTGTTATTGCTGCGTCTCACAGCTATGCTTCTTTCCAGACATCTCCCCTGGTTTATCTGCTCTTCAGAACACCTAGAATCTGTGTTATCAGCTGTAAATTCTTTGCTATTTTTGAACGTGTTACAGAAATCTTCAAATTTATCAACCCTCATTTCCTGTTCCTTCCTTAAACGTGTCTCTAGTTGAGACAAGACCGTCCTCATACACTTCACCAAAAGTGGACTTATTTTTAGTTTTCCTATCTCTCCTCACTTCAAGGTTTATAGAATATTTCAGTTTATCTGGATCCTGTTCATTAAAACCTCATCTCAAATCATGACCTTTCATCATGAGGCTGTCTGGTCTCCCTAGTCCAAAAATTTGATGGAGCTTCACAACCTTGAATTTCGGGCAGTCTCTTTATTAAAATTATTTTACTTAATATTCATATATGGATATAATGTTTTAATCACATTCACCCCTCCTTTCTATTTACTAAAAAAAGGCATATTGGAGAGGAAGAGACAAGCATGAAGGAATGCAGGAAACATCAAGAAGTTAAAATTGGGGTAATCACAGGGTGGTAGGTAAAGAGTTTGGCCCTATAAGCCCAGTGATCTGAGTTTGAACCATAGAACCCACATAAAAGTAGAAAAAGGGAACTAACTCCACACAATTGTTCTCTGACATTCACATGTATGCATGCACACCCACACACATATACATAGTCACTACCACCACCACCACCACCACCACCACCACCACCACCACCACCAATAATCTCAAAAATCAAGGACATTATTTCTCAGAGTCTATTGACACCTTACCTCAGTGTAGGGAGCGGCGCGACAAAGTAAAGATGGCGCCGACAGCCAGCCCCGTCCAAATGTGAATAACTTACCGCGCATGCCCAGGCTTGTCCCCTGTCAGGGCAGCTGTATGATAATGAGGTGAATCCAGCGCCCTCCTGTGGTGAACAACAGTACTGCGCATGCGTGGGGTTTTGCACCTGATGTCAGTCTGGCTGGGGCGGTACTATGCTAATAGGGTTCATGCCGTGCCAATCTCTGGAGGACAAGTAGCTGGGATGACAGTGGGGTGACTCGTGCCCCACCAATCCCTGAAAGAATATTAGCATACTGTTGTCTATATAAGGCGAGCGGCTTTGCCGCTCGGCGCGGTAACATTTGAAGCTGTAACACTTGGAGCTGTAACACTTGGAGCTGTAACACTTAGGGCTGGCTGCTGCCGCCGCCGCCTCCCTGTATCAAGAATGAAGGTGTCCTGCAGTAAAGGCTGTTGAGAAGAATCCAACCGTGTTGCGTCTTCCTTGCCGGCCGAGGTGGGCGTGACACCTCAGGAATTTTATTTTCTAGAAATAGAAGATAAGACATCTATGCTGTTCTACATCACTAGATGTGTGCTAATATATCTCAGTAGCAATTGTGACATAAATACCAGGCTAAAAAGAGTGAAGAGGACACAGAGGAAAGCAACGGACTCTGCTACTAGAGGTAAACCCTGTGAGACTGACAGAAAAGAGCCAAACCTGTGTGTTGGAAAGGATAGCTGAGATAGAACTTCAATAGCAAGCAAACTACAAAATGTAGAAGAAATAGTTACGAACAAAGTTATTTCAAAGATGAAATTCTGTCATCAACAGAATTGATTCTATACAGGAAGACAAAAACATTAGTGATATACCTTTAACAAAGAAAACTGAGTTATAGTCTTGTGAGAAAACTCTGCTAATTAAGGTCAAAGTTCACTATGACAGGATAGCCTCTGGGCTTGGTGCAATATGAGAGACTCCCTTCTTTAGCAGGGATTCTCCTTCTCTCACCTTGTCTGGGGGAATTCTAAGCCTCCCAGACATACCTCTACCTGAGGAATGTCAAATTGCCTCAACTAGATTACAGGACCAATTTCCTTTCTCCTGACAAAACTTGTTCAGCCCGCACCTGAGATTCTTGAAAAGCTTCATCATTCTAAGAATGCATTCCAAGTACCCTAAGTCCCCAGCCGCTGGCCAGTACCCATCCTGGATGTTCGTACCCTCACTTCTCCAAAACTGTATAAGGCTTCAATTATTCACCAAAAGTACTCACAGAACTTCAGAAACTCCTGTTCGACGTCTCTGCTTCCACTGCCCTCATGGACTGTATTGGCCAATGGTCCACGACCAAGGGGAGACACGCATATTCTGCCCGTGGATTTGTAAGTGGAAAGCAAACTATAAAGTTATTCATTGAAAGGGAATGAATGGTTTGGCACTTCCTATCTGATGGGCTCCTTATGTATTTCTAGTTTTTAGGGATCTCTAATCTCTCTTAGCTATGGCAGCCTATGTCCCGAGTTATCCTGAGTTCATACATTTCATGTTTAAGCATGAAAGTAGAATTATGGGTAGGACCAGTTCACATTCTGAAGGTTCAGTGAAAACCTTTGTTTTTCTAAAGTCTTTTCAAGCTATTTCAAGGTCCAATAATACTATGTCAGTTCATAATTGTTTATCAAGAGTGAGATTTATTTGCCGATACCAGGGAGAACTTTACTGACAAACTTCTTTGAATTTCCCTACTTCTTGGAGTTCAAGTTCAATATATTCAAGGTTGTGTATTAGACTTCACTGGAAAGAATAAACTATTCACACTAAAAACACATATTTGTATTAGTATTTATACCAACTGTCTACCATTATTAAAGATTCTAAAAAAATCTCATTTGCTTCATGATAGTTTCCTCACTGTTTGTTTTGCATTTTTATAAAAGGTTCAAAGTTAGTCAATCCTTATCTAAGTAATAAATTCTTAGTAATATGATGAAATTTCCAAAGTCTACCATTAAAAAATCTCTTTAAAAAGTATCTTTAATGACAAACACATACATATAAATACTACTATAATTTTTAACTTCCTCGTCTCAATTATACTGGATGTATAGCCTACTGCTACTCTACATCACCAACAATTATTGGGTGCATTATATACTGTGTACTGAACAAATATTTTACAAACATAGGCATTTGTGATGATTGTATGACTTTTATAGAGAGAGACATGAATTATTATGTGTTTACCCACAACAGGGAATAGGTGACAAACCAAGGAAATAATTTCACCTAGCTCTTGTTTAATGAGTTTGTTGGGTTTACTTACAAGATTGTGAGTGGTAAGGAGCCTATGACACTCAAAGATACCTGGAGCACAGACAGCCCAGCTCATAAATGCTGAATTCCTGGAGCTCTTCTCACAGCCTCCAAGCAGCTTCATCCAGTACAAGATTTCTTCTACCAACAATTGATGGCTGTTTTTAGAATCTTGAGAGGAATCTTTGAAAATTGTTTCACGAAGTTCTTGAATCTTCTAAAGTTTGTTAGCTTCTTGAGTCTAATGAGCTCTCTCTACTCTCAGAAGGAGAAGTTTCAATGGCTTGACCAGGTGATTTTCGCTGAACAATGGGATAATAGTGAACTGGATGCAAGCAGAGGCTTAATATAATGCTTGTATATTTATGAATTTGTTTAAAAATATTTGTATGGTTTAATAAATTATTATAACAAACATTCCTGACACCAGCCAAAATAACAGTATTTTGTCATCTAACACTGATACTGAGAGGGTTGAGCCAGGCTGACTCTAGGACAGGCTGCAAGATGCCAGTTCAGGGCAAAAGGACTAAGTTTCTGTTTGCTAGAACTGAATAAACCAGTTAGAGGAAAAACCATAGCCCTCGGGCAGCCAATCAGGAGATGCCTCGCCATCTGTCCTGAGGCAAAAATAGTTAGTCACCAAAAATTCTGTAAAGTCCTCAGAAATGAAGCCAATTCAAGAGAAATCTGTACTTCAAACACCTGTATCCCTAGAGATAGAGCCACCCAATAGGGACAAAGGTCACCTATCCCTCCCTGGGATTCACCTAATTGGCTCTTTTTTTCTTTTTAATTGGATATTTTTATTTACATTAATTGAGTCTTTGGGATCACCTAAATGGGCAATTTTGATGAATGGTAGACCCTTGGATGGTGGATTTCTGTGGAATAAATACTTTTTGCTTTTACAACCTATTTGAACCTGGGGTGTTATTTTTCAGTGATTCACAATTCTTATAATAATCCTCTGTTCATTGCAACCCTTTCCATCCCCTCAGAAGTAAATTCTGTCACATTTTTTGTAGTGATCACTCCTTAAATTTCTGTTTTAAATTCAGCAATCAAATACGTTTTCTTGGCTACTACAGTTTAGTTGTATGTTGTTGTAAAATTATATAAAAAATAAAAGGCTGCCTTTTACCCCCACTAGGTCCGGCACTGCAGTGCCTCAAGATATTTGGTAGATATCTTAATCTCAGTCAGCAAAGCCTCTCACCCGCTCTGCTCCATCCCGTATAACACTGCCGATGGCCTCTCTCTGAGCCTGGCAACAATCTCTCTACCCATCCAGTTTCCATGCCAGAAATATACATCTCAGTTCCGTGGCGGCTTAGTGCCCCAGCTGCCACATACTCTCTTAAACTTAATTAAGAGAGAACACACAAGAAAGAACCACAAGAAAGAACACACAACACCATAACCTCTGATCCAATTGATAAGATATAATTGCCCATACAAACATACAAAGCCATGTACATATCCATCCATTAAGAACATTCATAACAACTTGTAAAGTTGTAGAGTGAAATCTTAATATCTGCCTCCATGTTCTCTCAGTGGTTTCCTCTCCTGTCTCCTTCCATTCCAGTCTCCTCCTCTTCCCTCAAACTTTTCCCATCCTTCCTTCTCATCCAATGACAAGCCTTGTTCTATCTTGTACCTGCCTTCGGCTGTATGACATCATCCTACAGTTGTATTCGTATGTGTTAAGTACATTCTTTCACCGTTTTTCCCACCTAAAATGTTCTTTTTTTAAAAAAATGGGTTGTTGAAAAGTTTGAGATATTTAGTTATTTGAGTCCCCAAAACAACAATATCTGATTTTAGAAAAAATAAAAATATGCTAATATCATGCATATAATCAACTTATGTGAAATGTACTTAGAGTTTTTGACTTAAAACAGTATTGTCATTTTGGCCTAAAAATCCCTGACTGTCTTCAGTTATCCTCGAGACCAAAGGACACATCTTATTAAACAATGAAATTAATAATTCTGTTTCAAGCAACAGGTTTTGATTAGCTTTCAGGGGAGCAATTAGCAATGGTTCTCTTCTCAGCTCATATTTGGTCAAGAATGACATAATCATGTTAGCTATTTGTATATCATGTTTTAAAAATCATAATTAAGATATGAAAATAGACTTTTCTTCAGCCTTGACTTTTTGCCCAGTTGTTTCTCATGATACTTTGCTCTTACATTATGAAAAAAAGATCAGAGTCTGATCATTAGGTAGGATCACAGAGTAATGGTTTGGGGTCCCATTTCTATCTCTCTGAATTCTGTACTTCAGCCAGAATGAATTTGAAAACCACATGGTTTAGGGTATAATAAAGAAATTAAACTATTTATTCGTTTGAAGTTGGCAGGTGAGTTGATTGCCTGGAAATCTGAGTAATGCTCAAACCCCAAAGCATTTTTGATGATTATAATAGTAATACATATTCATTAGAGTGGCCTTTGCTGAAAACACTAAACGACAAAGAAAAGGGAAAATATCTATAGAATGAGTGCTTGACTTAATAATCGTTCATTTCACTTTCTCTTCTTAACATATGGGCTATTTATCACTTTCAGGGACCATACATGTTGCCACCGTCTAAATTTGCACTGGTTGGCAACCCTTGTCCAGCTTTGTATTGCTGTTTTTTCCTTTCTCTTATCATTTTAAAAGTAACTCTTACTTGTCTGGTATAGTTGTTGTCTCCCAGGCTTACTGCCTCTGTCTGCTAACCTAGGCCTAGTCCTGGAAGCTTCTAGCTTCCATGCAATCTGATCTAGGTCTAGAATGTTTTCAGCTTCTCAGACTTATTGCTGAATAAGCTTTTTCTGAACCCGACTCTCTGGTTCAATTCAGCTGTTCTAGTTCAAACTCATCTCCCAGTTGACTGATTAAATATGGCTTCTCTCTTGGCTTCTTGGCTTCTTCTGATTGCTCTTCTTGGCCTCAAACTAACTTCGGCAATATGTTCTAATCTTCTGTCTCCTTCTCATTTTCTGATTTGTTTTGTCTTAATATATATCTAGCTATTTTCTCCCCTCTCCCTCTACATCTCTCTCTCCCTCTGCCCCTCTCTCTCTGAAACCTGCCTCTATAATTATGCTGGTAAAACTACTTCCTTCCATGTCTGCCCCCTCCCTTCTCTTTTAAGTATATTCTCTTAGGTAGCTTCCCTTTCTTTTCTCTTTCTGTGATAATTGCGTATATCTTATTCTGTCAAATCTTTCTCTGATTCATCACTTTGTCATTCAAAAGACATCACTTTCAAACATTGGTTCTTCCTTTTACAAACTAACCTTACCTTCATTTTTGGGGATTAAAGGCATGTGCTAAGGACATTGTTTGTATTCCAGACAGAGGGGCCCACACCATAGCTAGAAATAGTTATTTTTCTTCCAGTAAAGAACACAATCTCAGGGTTCACAGTATGATCAAATATCCCACAGCATATCATTTTTTTCAGATACCATTTTATTGTTGAGCTAACTTGTAAGCAATCAACTACTATAGGAATGTTTGCTGTGACAGCTTCATGAGAATGGCCCCTGTGGGCTCATATATTTAAATGTTTTTCCCCTAGTTGGTGGAACTCTTTGGGAAGGATTAGTAACTCTTGTTGGAGGAGATGTGTCAGGGTTGGGCTTTGAGGTTTCAAAAGTTCGCCCAGGCCCAGTTAGTTCTATCTCTCTTTGCCTGGAGTTTGTGAATCAGATATGAGTTCTTAACTAATGTTTCAGCACCATGCTCCCAGCTAGGCCAGTCATGAACTAACCCTCTGAAAGAGCCCCCAACAAATGCTTTCCTTTATAAGTTACCTTGGCTGTGGTTTCTCTCCACAGCAATGAAACAGTGACTATGACATCCACAATAAGCTTTGGTCTATGTGAATGAAAGTTCCTGGGAATAAATGGACACTTTACAGAGAGCATTCTGATAGGCTGATTAACTGATCAGAATTTCAATGATGTAGAGAGGGTGGAATGTTGTAAATCCGAAACCAAATTACTTTAGGCCATCTTTGACCCATCAATAGCCTGTTATTGTCCTCTTTTGCTTGTGACCTAACATGTCTGTGAGAATTGGGTTATTCTTTGGAATGTTCAAACAGTGTTAATCCCATTGTGAGAGAATGGTATGACCACCACACTTTTTGAGCCAAAATTCACAGTGAGCTTTAACTAAATACTGGTCATGATGATGAACTCTGGCTGGGTCCATTCTAGAGATCCAAATAGAAATCAGTCACGTTTTGCAGAGGCTTGTAACAGTGAACCCAGATGACTGTGTTTCACAACAGGTCGAATCAGAGGCAAGGAAATATTCTGATGTAGTTTTTCCCAGTATGATTCCTGCCTACATCCAATCAGGGGTAAACATACATCTTGACATATTTCCTGCCTAAGTACCTCCCACTGATATGAAACCAAGCACATGTGATGTAGTTGACTCAAACAAATTTGTTAAGGGAGGAAAACATGGAGCTTGTTATCTTATATAATAGCCTCTAGCATTCCAGAAAGTATCTGGACTTGGGCAGGGACTTACAGTGCAGAGGCATTTTTGTTTAATTCATCTCTTAGGCACAGTAATTAAAACTTAACTTTGGCTCTCGCAATAGAAACCTAAATTTATATCAAGCAAGAAGCTAATAAGGTTGTCTGATAATAATATGATGGCTACGGTTGAGATTTCCTCGCTTCTCTTTTTCTTCCAGTCTGTTTAAGAATGTCTTGATTTACATTTTCTTTATTTTTACTATAACACTTCATACAATTGTTATCATATTGGAACATGGAATTCAGGGTAACAAAAATCTGTGTTAATGGGCCATGATCACTCATATTTGGCAACTACCTCTAGTCTATGTTGAGGTGGAAGTTAAGATTTTAGGTGAATATCTGTAATCTTTGTGTTATTTATCATTCTGCAAACTCTTTGAACTATCATGGCCATTCTTTCAAAGTGGGAAGACCTGTGACCACAAAAGTCTACATGTTCAATCAGGAAGCAAAATAACATTACTGGACATAGGGTCATAGAGAATATCCCAACTAACCAGGTTTGGCATTGATCCTTGATACATACAAAAAGTCAGATTAATAGTCACAGGGAAGAGGAGCACTGAGATCTGACATGCCCAAAGTCCATATTTAGCGTCCTGACATGAGGGTAAGTTTTAAATAGAAGCCAAAATTTATAAAAAATAAATAAATAAAAACAAAACAAAATAAAAAACCACCAACAACCAGCCAAACAAAAAATCTAAGCAGTTTGGCCATGGTGGTTCCTCTCATTGTCTGTGCTCTAAGTCTCTCCAAGGTCATCTGACAAGTTGTAAAGACTTCTCTAGGAGACAAGTGACAAGTTGCTCTTTTGGCTTTAAGTTCCTCCTCTGACTGCCCCTAAGGTTTCAGTCTTTTCTTTCTCCTGGCAAAGCTTTCTGTATTAACTCAAATTCTTGGAGATCCATTGTTTCAATAGTCTGGTAACTAAGGAGAAAGACAGAAGGTAAAACTGTTACGATAATAGCACTAAATCTATGAATCTGTAGTTCAGGACAAAAATATTTTTTCTTAACATGTCCTTAAACTCAGGTTAAAAGAGATCTGATTAACAATGGATTTTACTAATCTTTACTGTTTCCCTGTGTCTTTGAGAGAGCCCTGAATTGCTCTTATGGGAATAATGTTAGCTATATATAATGATGATATATAGCTTGTATTATCTAGCCTAGTCAAAATCACAGGAATTTTAGTTAACAAATATAGTGAATTATAATTGAAAACTGAAACAATTATGTACCATCCATATGAATATGATGAGTGTATAATTAGAAATCCAAACCATGGAGAAAATACAAGTATTTAATTACTTGAATTTTAAATGGTATATCATTAATAGCTGAATTCACTTTTTAAAGCCATTGATAAAGCTGTAGAATCCCAAGTGTCCATTAAGCTTCATCCTGAGTCAGAAGACATATAAAACTATATGTGCTCATTTCCCAATAATTTGTCATGCACAAAATATTTGTGTAATGATTTAGAATTAACTTAATTTAGCTAATGAAATATGTATTTCTTTGAGATAAGAATGTGTCTTACTTATTGAACAAGCTCCAAAAGCACATAGCAAAAAACCTAAAAATAGGTTTTCAATACCTATTGTGTAAATGAATAAACCTATAAACACACACAGTTGTCCTAGGAAAGAATGCATGATACATCACTTCCTTTTTTTTTTCTTCTTTTATTGGATATTTTTATTTACATTTCAAATGTTATCTACTTTTCCAGTTTCCACTCCAGAAACCCAATATTTCACCCTGCATCTATGTGGGTGCACCCGCACCCAACCACAAACTCCCTCCAAACTCATCATACTGATGTTCCCCTACACTACAGCATCAAGCCTTGACAAGACCAATGGCCTCTCTTCCCATTGATGCCCGACAAGGCCATCTTCTGCTACATAAGCAGCTGGAGCCATGGGTCCATCCCTGTTTACTCGTGGGATGGTGGGTTAGTCACTGGGAGCTCTGGGGTGTCTGGTTGGTTGATACTATTGTTCTTCCTATGGGGTTGCAAACCCCTTCATATTCTTCAGAACTTTAAGTCCTCCATTGGTGACACCATTCTCAGTTCAACGGTTGGCTGCAAGCATCTGCCTCTGTATTTGTCAGGCTCTGGCAGAGCCTCTCAGGAGACAGCTATATCAGGCACCTATCAGCATGCACTTCTTGGCATCCACAATATTGTCTGGCTTGCATTTCCCTGATGACTAAGGATGTTGAGCATTTCTTTTTTTTTTTTTTTTTTTTTTTTTTTTTTTTCGGAGCTGGGGACCAACCCAGGGCCTTGGCTTCCTAGGTAAGCACTCTACCACTGAGCTAAATCCCCAGCCCCGATGTTAAGCATTTCTTGGGTGCTTCTCAGCCATTTGATATTCCTCAGCTGAGAATTCTTTATTTAGCTCTATACCCCATTTTTTTTTAAAAAAATATTAGATATATTTCTTTACTTACATTTCAAATGTTATTCCCCTTCCTGATTTCCTGTCCACAAGCCCCATCCCTCCTTTCCCTCCCCCCATACTGGTAGTCCCCATACATCCCCCCTTATGGCCCCCCCCCATATTCCCCTGGACTGGTGGGTCTAACCTTGGCAGTTCTTAATTCCCCTAAGAATGATCTTGAGTTCAAGTGGCTGTAATAATCATCAAAAAGTGTTAAAATCATTTTATGAACTATTACTAGTTCCCTATTTTAATCTTAATTATGACCTTTGAAAACTGGAACAGCGTCTTGAAGACAAAACAGTTCTTAGTTCACCTATTTATTAATATTCTCAAAAAATATTCATGATTCTTCTCTACATTCCTGTCCTCATCTGTATAAAGTGAAAGATAGAGTTTCTTTCTTATAGAAGTTTTAATTTTATGAAGACAAGAAATTAGTGAATTTGGAGAGTATGGAGGCTATTAAAGTTTGAGTCCTCAGAGACTCACATGTTGCAGGATTAGTTGAGAGCTGAGGGTACTGTGTAGAGAAGATGAAGTCATGTGCACCAATGAGTTACTATATTGGGTTTATAGATACATGGATGTAGTTATCAAAAGAGGTTTACAGGTAGCATAGCCTTAATGACAGTACTTTGCCTCTGGGACCATTCTTTATTTTTGCTTCCTGGCTGTGCAAAGCATGTAGCCTCTACATCACATTTTCCTAGCATCATGGCATTTCTCATTCTCTCAGGCCTAATGGATGGAATGAGCTGATTTTGAACTAGAACCTTGAAAACAATGAGCCAAAAGAACATCTTCCCCCTTTAACATGATCTTTGGTATTCTATCAGCATGAATGGAAAAAGCTCACAGATTCACATTTCTTGTTGTTGTACAGAAAGATATCCCACTAAGCCTATGGTTCTGAGATGCGGTAGACATCACAGCTATATAGGAAGCTTTTATAAACAGATAGCTAGACCCATCTCAACAGTGTGGATTAAGTAGATCTAGAAAGGAGTCTGGGAACTTGTATTTTAAACTTTCCAGAGACCTGGGATACCACTTTAAGAAGCTTTGGCTTTAGATCAGGCAAACCATTGACCAGAGCAAGGCAAAACTTATTCTCATAATTATAAGGAAGCAGAATGAAGTTTTTTAAAGGAAAGAGTTTGGTCTTCAGCAATTTTTGGCATTGTATTTTTGCAAAGTGTAGGGTTAGTGTTTGAACTTAGAGGGTTTTATTTTTGTTTTATGTTTGTTTTAAAATAAATACTCAACATTGCATCTTAAATAGCTTATACCAGGTGTCCCAGTGGATTGGAGATGGATTTTGAGTTCTAGTAGGAAGAGGAATGTTGGTTAATCTATAGAAATATTTAGTCTATATAATGAGTCATTATATAATTTGACCTTGTTTAGGTAATTTCCTAGGGACAAGTTGATGTTTCAAGAGATACATCAAAAGAGGATGGCCCTGGGCCTGAAAGATCTTATTCCCAACACACAGGAATTGTAGAGCTGAACAATCCCACTTGCAAAGATCATAGAAGCTGGAGAAATTAAATGAAATCTCAGATATCCTAAGTAATAAGTAATGAATGAATGGCATGTTAGCCTTCTATAATTCGATAAGTCAGTGAACCTTATCTGATAATCTGATGGGTCACAATAACAGAAGGCATTTTTTTGCTAGCTGAATGCAAAAGAGAGGCATGGATATTGATTTAAATACTAATTATAATAAATAGATATTATTTTTTACATAGCTAAGTTTTTGGACTCAGATTTATACTTCTTTGTTAATTAAGAAAATTATAAATTATAAGAGATATTTCAAAATGGTAAACTACCAATTCATATATATTTCTATGAGATTTGAGGATAAAACTAATAAAATTCTTCAAGGTCTGGTAAGAAAATTTAGTAGAATCTTGCTGCTAAGCCTGGCAAACTTTCAATCCCCCAAACCCTGTGGTAGAGAAAACTAACTTCTATTAGTTGTCCTCTGACCACACCCACACTGTAGCTTGTGCATGTATCGAAATGCACACACAGACACACAGACACACACACACACAGACACACACACAGACACACACACACACACAGACACACACACACACACACACTAAATGAACAAATAAATGTAAATGAAAAAGAAATTCAAACTTTATATACAGGGAATATTTGTTACAGTAAGCATGTGGCTCAATGGTAGGACACTTGTCTACTGTGTTCCAAGCCTTTGTTTAACTGAAATGACTATTAGGAATTTCCATTTCATCTACATACATGCACACTAAATACTCTCTTTAGAAGTAATGACAGTGTCCTAGTAAAGAGACAGGGTAATGCTCTTGTTGGTAGAACAGGTTCAGAAACTACCTATTTAGAGTATGACATACCATCATGATAGGCCCTGGATAGATTATTGAATATTTTGTACCTAGTTTTGCATTTGAAAGATGAGATAATACTGATTTCTATATTTTGGGGTTGTCTTGAAGATTTAATAAATTATTCCCAGGTCCTAAAGTGCCAAAATTGGACATTAGTGACCACATGAGCGTTGGTCAGTTCCTGTGGGTGAATATCAGAAGACTGAGTTTCAAACAGGCAAGAATGTGTCCTTTAGGGCATATCTCCTGGGAGGCTTAGAGTTTTTAAAGAAACCCCCTAGAAGCCCAGAAATTTTTAAATTGTGATCTCAGTTAACTCAGATTCTGTATACTTATTCAGTACACTATGAGTGACAGTTTTACCAATAAAACTGAATCACTCTCAGGATATTTAGGCATTGGCTAGCTTCATTCTTCTTGGGATTTGGTGCTGTCTATTCATTTTTATCCTTCATGAGTCAGGTTATAAAAATAGTTTTATCTGACCTAGGGGAAATCACAACACACCTCCTTCCTCCACTCAATGTGTGAACCACAGGGTATTTCCTGACAAAAGCACAGGGGTGGGGTTCCCCTTGCTTATTTCATCATATTAACCATATGTACACATTTCATTTAAACTGGGATTATAGTTGACTTTCTCGGTTACAGCACACAGAGCATACTTTCTCCAAACAAGCTCTGGTTTTTGTAACTCACCATTTCTCTTTTGATTTTTTAATTCCGTGAGCAATTTGGAGTGGTCTGCTTGCTCGTGATGTGTCTCTGCTTCAGTCTTCAGTAGTGAGTCACCTAATTTCAGAAGTCTTTGCCTTCGCTTTATGTATTAGAAGCAATCAGGCAGCCCCAAAAGGCCTTCCTGGACATGTCCCAAAATATCTCTGCTTTTATTTTGGTTTTAGTTTGAAAAAATTATAGGCAAGTTGGCCTTGGGTTCCTAAGTTTGACTGGCTACCCATCTGAACGCTTTCATAGAGACCTGCTTTTAGAATCTTTGGCAGAAGTCTGTAGATACCTTAAATTTCACACAACCAATCTGTCACATCAAGGCTCCTAAATTGCAACTTTTTATTTAATGGAAAAATTTTCTGTGACCTATATTTAGGATGACTATTTTCTTTTGTTTCTTTTTATTTTAACAATGAACTGTGGGTCTCAGTGTAGAAAAACAAATAGGTATAGCATCAGTGATTCAATGAGTAAGAAAAAGGTAATTTAGAAGCTTATAGGATATTTGCCAATATATGTATTATACTTCTACAGAGGGAATTTATTGTTACATCACAGAAAGCAGGACAATTAAGATCCATTTTCTTTTTTAACACATTTTTTAAAAGTACCTCAGGAAGGCAAAGTGAGTTCCCCATTCACCAAAGATCCCCAGATCTTAATCTCAGGACCAGTAGATATCTTGCTCGAAACATGTTCTAAATTAAAGATTTTGAATTGAGATCATCTTGGATTCTCTTGCTCCATTTATTATAATCACAAGGACATATTAGAGTCAGAATTAGAGTTACCAGTTTAGAATCATCAACCCTCTCTCTGACTTCTTTAGTTTCCATTATATTTATGACTTCTAGGACAGTAAGGTAATAAATTTGTGTGGTTTTAAGCCACTAAGTTTGTGGTAATAAATTACAGGAGCAATATGAAACTAATATACTGTGCAAGATCATCATGTTGCCAGAAAACTGGCCAAGTGACCACAGCCACATGTCAGAAGCCAGTATAGATTAACTACATTGGTCCAGACCAGCAGAACCAATCAGGCTGTCCACAGGAAATGTGTACTATAATAATAAAGTTCTTTATTATTGGGAGTGATTTTGAGGTTTTTGTTTTTACATATTGGGATGGTTTCTTATACAAGAACATCTACCTGACACATTTCTCCTTAAGTTCAAAATGAAAAAGTAAAATAAAACAGAATTCATATTCAGTTACTTAAAAAGAAATTTGGGGGCCAGTGACAAGACCCAGCTCAGTTAGAGGTGCCTCATACCAGGCTTGATGACCTCAGATAGAACCCTGGGACCCACATGGAGAGAACCAGCTCCTTCTAGCTCTCCTCTGATCTTACACGTATGCTGTGGTGCATCTACACTACACACACATAGAAACACACACAGAAGGTGAAGAAAAGAAAAGAGAAACAGAATGGTTTTAGAATTCTTGTGGACTCCTATCTGAAATTATAAATGAAGGTTTGATCTACATGTTTCCTAATGCGTGCTGACTATCGCTACCTGAACATAATGAAAAGGACTCCACCACAGAAAACTGAGCTTGCTTCTGATTCTAATGAGCACATGATTCTATACCTACTTGTCTATCTTGAGCACGTGATTCAAGTTACCACATTTCAGAATCCATATTTTCAAAATAGAAATGTAAATGAGAATACTCAGCTTGGAGGACTGTCTTGAAGCTGAGAAGCTTACAAAATTTTGATGTTTATATGCATTGCAAAAGTATTCACTCCTGTAAATTAAGTAGCAAGGAGATGGGAGGAGAGTAGATGGCTGTATGAAAAATTTGCAGTAGCCCTGCAGGGTAGATATTGTTTTCATAGTTTTGCATAGGCCCAGGCTGAAATTTCAGGGGTAAATTCTATTTTGCCTCACATAATCAGTCCGTTTCTTCAGGTGTCCAATTGTAAATTCTCCGACTTAAGGTCTTTCTGCCTTTCATTATCAGCTAGCCTGGTTGTGTTTAAAGTATTTGCATCAAGACACTTTTTTCCAAAGGCCAAATACGGGACTGGAGAGATGGCTCAACACTTAAGAGCATGGGCTGCTTGTTCAGAGGTCCCAGGCTCAATTCCCAGCGCCCACGTGGTATCTCACGATCATCTGTAACTTCATTTCTAGGAATCCAGTGCAGTCCTTGGTCACTAGATGTAATACACAGATATATACGTATGCAAAACACTGACATACATAAAAATAAAGTGTCAAATCCAGGGTCCTGGTGAGTCATCTCAGTATGAAGAGCACTCACTGCTCTTGTAGAGGATCTGTGTTCAGGTCTCATCTCACAAGAACCTATAACTTCAATTCCAGGGGCTCTAATGCCTTCCTCTGGATTTTTAGGGGACTCTATGCATATAGTACACATACAGACTAACAGGTAGTTAGTTACACGTACACATAAATAAAAGTAAATAATTATTTTAACAGAAGTGTATCTAATTCCAGCAATGACTGTTTTGTTGCTTTTGTCATAAGAGTAATTTTCAAACTCCCAGCATGGTTTGTGTAGATTTTTCAGTCCGTGGTTTTCTTGCTTCTTATTGCTTTCCTATGCTCTCTCTACTTAGGCTGAACTGATATTGACCTTTACGGTCTATATGTTTGGCACTTCTGGAATCTTGGTGAGGTGGACCTCTTTCCTGGATGCTTTATTGGTTTTCTTTGTTGTATTAGATAACTCTCATATATCCTTTCCTTCAGTTTTGTTAACTCTTTTCTTGCCTGGCTACTTACGTTGTTTCTAATATGAACATGTCTTAGTGTTTTATTGCTGTGAGGAGATACCATGACCAAGACAACTTATAAAAATAAAACAGTTATTTGGGGCTTGCTTTCTTATAGTTTCAGAAGCTAAGTCCAAGGTTATCATGGAATGGTGGCAGGCAGTAAGGCAGGATAACAGGCATGGTACTGATAGCTTACTTCCTGATCTGCAGGCAGTAGGTAGAAAGAGTAAGACTGGATCTGGCATGGGCCTTTGAAACCTCAAAGCTTACCCATCATGACATGGATCCACTAAATAGTTCCACTAATTGAGACCAAGCATTCAAATATATGAGCCTATGGGGGCCACTCTCATTTAAGCCACCACAGTGGGTTTTTGTTTGTTTGTTTGTTTGTTTGTTTTTATTAACTTTCTTGTTCTCATTTCTCACCTTGGAAATTTCATGTAGTAAAATTGTCTTGTCTCTGTTTGATTTTAGGAGGTACTTTTCTGGAAAATGTCCCCATTACAAGAATGGTCCCTTAAAGCCATGTATATGTTTATAAACATTATTACTATACAGACATCCTGTCCATTGCCCCAAGGTAGGTATTTAATATAAGGTGAATGTTCTATTTAGTTCTGTCAACAATCTGGAATTATTAACAATTAGTTCTAGAACCTAGAAGAAGATGGATTTAAAGCATGTTGACAATTCTTCAAAGAAGTGGCTTAGACTGTAAAGTATTCTCTGGTACACTTTGAGGTCTTCTTTCCACCTAAACTAGTCAGATATGACTTTTGCTACTGCTAGATTGTCTTCTATGTAGATGTAGCTTTTTCTTTCTTTATTGGTTATTATGTTGATTTACATTTCAGATGTCCCCCTTCCTGGTTTCCCCTCCACAAACTCCACTACCCCTTCCTTTATGAGGGTTCTCCCTCACCCACCTACTCCTGACTCACCTCCCTAGCATCTCCCTATGCTGGGGCATCCAGTCTCCATAGGGCCAAGGGCCTTTCTTCCCAGTGGTGCCTGATAAGGCAATCATCTGTTACATATCAGCTGGAGCTATGGGTCCCTCCATGTCTACACTTTGGTTGGTGGTTTAGTCCCTGAGAGCTCTGTGGGTTCTGGTTAGTTGATGTTGTTGTTCTTCCTATGGGATTGCAGTCCCCTACAGCTCCTTCACTCCTTCCCCTAACTCCTCCATTGGGGTCCCAGGCTCAGTTTGATGGTTGGCTGTGAGCATCTGCATCTTTATTGGTCAGGCACTGGCAGAACCTCTCTGGGGAAAGCTGCACCAGGCTCCAGTCAGCAAGCATTTCTAGGCATCAGCAATAGTGTCTAGGTTTGGTATCTGCAGATGGGATGGATGATGGGATGGATCCCTAGATGGGGCAGCTTCTGCATGGCCTTTCCTTCAGTCTCTGCTTTACTCTTTGTCCTTGCATTTCCTTTAGACAGGAACAATTCTGAGTTAACATTTTTGAGATGGGTGTGTAGCCCAATCCCTCAACGGGGGGCCATGCCTACCCATTGGATATGATCTCTACAGGCTCTAAGTCTCTTTTGTTAAATATTTCAGGCCTGTTGGGTCCTAGGAACCTCTTGCTTTTTTGGCATCTGGGACTTTCTAGTGGCTACCCCCAGTTATGTGCCCCCCACTGCTACAAACTTCTGTTCAGTTTCCTGACCCTCTGTATTTCTCCCAAGTCCTCCCACACCTGTGCCCCCCTTTTGCCTCCCACTCCTCTCTTCCTCCAAGGTCCATCCCTCCCTCTACTTCCCCCTCCCTACCTATCTCCCTCTACCTCTACTGATTATTTTGTTCCCCATTCTAAGTAGGACTGAAACATTCACACTTTGGTCTTTCTTCTTGAGCTTCATATTTTAGCTTAAGACTTCCTTGCTACTCATTTATTGGCATCTTGATATTTCAGAAGTGTTATAGGATAGACATTCATTCATTCTAGCTTTAATTTCTTAAATCCCTCTTTATGTTTTGGAGAATATTAAACAGAAAATCTCCTTTGAAACAAGTCAACATAAGGCAAATCTGCCTACAGAGACTCTCCATGGGTCAAGGTCCCAACTTCTTTTGTGCTTTGCTAGCTAAATCATCTCTTTGGAATGTTGTAAGAGGACATTCAATCCTTTGTTAAGAGACTTGACCAACCTCAATTATTTTATCCTGCCTATGTCTGCTGAAAACTTCCAGGGAACCACAGACAGAGTCACATGGGATTTTGGCTTGAAACAAATAAAACCAGTGTGGAATGTACAAAATAAAGATAGTTTGTCAGAGTGGTAAACTAAATGTCACAACTATGGAACATTATCATTTTACTATGAAGTTTGTTCTTATTAAATGTCCTATGTATTGTGTGTTCTATATAAGAGCTATTTTGATTAGTATAAATAAGAATCCTGATGCTATAAATCATGACTTCTATTATATAATACATAGTTCATTTGAGTTCTACTAATATAGTATACTGATTTCCTGTAAAACATTAACTACCTTTGTTAGATATTTTTTTGTTCAGTTTGGATTCTATAGTTATCAATTCTCTGATACCCTCACTCGAAACATTCATTTCTACTACCTTTTCTACTTTTGATGACACTGCAGTAAATTTCTAAGCTTGAAATTTGGAATATTCTTAGCATGTAAGGTATTGAACATGGTAAAACCAAGATTTTGTTTGTATCCACAAACTAGGATTACTTAAAATTTAGAATCTTCAAGGCTGGCTGGGATCTCAGTAGTGCCTGATAACCCTCCCATTTCATAACGTCTAACAGCTTTATAAACTTTTCTCTCTTGGGGAATAGCTTCAAGATTGACAGGAACATAGCAATCACCAGATGCATCATCTTCCTATCCTAGAGCACAAAATTTCACATGGCAGTATCCACCCTTCTTTTCTGTATATGTAAAGTTGTTCAGTGTCTACAAGCTGTTTGCTATCTATGGATGAACTTTCCCTCAGATTCTTCCATTCATACTTGGTTATTACCTACTAAATATCTCTACTGTATATCCAATAGGCCTCAAACATTCAACTGGAAAGCATCATATAAAGTGAATTAAGTCCTTCTCAGAAAGTTGTATATCACAAGTTCTCTCTCATTTGAAGGCTCTAGATATTATAAATGCATGATGCCACGTGTGCATAAGTGACACAAAAGTAGAAGTAAAACTGGGATAAAAAGAGATCAATGAGAAAGGTGAGATGGGGGACCATGGGATATGGGGAGGGATATGCTCAATGTACTTTGTAAACTTGGATTGAAGATAACTTCCCAGACAAATGGATCCATCTACACACACAGGTATCTCGACTTTCCTGACCAGGATTTTCTGACCTATTGATGACAACATGAGATGAAAAATGTTCATGAACCTGTGGACTCAAAGCAGCTGTTCTGAAAATATCTGTACTGGAGGCCAGGAATGGCTCAAGAGAATTCTGGTTCCTGGTACCTTGCTACCCCCTACCCTTGTCCAGAAGCTATATGAGGGTGTGAGCAATGCATATACTTTGAATGTTGGTATAGACCAACTGGATGAACCATCTGATCATCTTTTCCATGATTTACTCCAGCTTCTTCTGCTATAGGTTCATGAATTTTATTCTTGGAATTCATGAAATAAATATTCTGGAAGCCACTGGCTCTAGAGACTTTATGTGACATATCTGGAATCCTGACTCCTGAGTTTAAGCTAACCCAAAAACCAAAAAAGACCATGACACTCTCAAAGGAACTAAAAATTTCCCATCTCACCATCAGATTACCTATAATACTTAGCATCAACTTCATCTATTTTCAATCCTAATTTTGTCATCATACTTGGAGGCCAAGTAAATACCATTTCTGACTGGCTGAGATTATTTCAGTACTCTTGAGTTATGCCCTTTCTTCTAGTGTGATTCTATAATCTATTTCTTAAACAGTATCTAGGTTCACTTATTCTAATATATAAATCAGATTATACCATTTGTTGTACATTTGCACTGTCTTCTCATAAAACCAATTTTATTGCCCTTGCCTATAAACTCTGTGATGGTTAGATTAATATTGTCCCTGTAACCTCTTAACCTGTATTGTCTCTCATCTATCCCACTGATGTGATTTGAACATGCTGACTTGGTTTAACCTTAGACCAACCCCAGAATAGTATTAGTCACATTTGTCTGGCTTGTCCTTTCCTTATTTCAGGCTCAAAAAATTTATTCTCTTTGACTCTGCCTTATCTCTTTATTCAAAATTGCTTGATGTCTTTCTACATCGTTTTATTCTATTTTAGCTTTCCCATTAGTGCTTCCAACTACCTAAAGTTTTGTATAAGCATTTCATTTTTTCAATGTCTGCCTCTTCCCACAAGAATATAACTTTTTAAAAATGACTTTTTCAGTCACATCAGGACTAGGCACATCCTATCCCACTGAGGCCAAACAAGGTAGCACAGTTAGAGGAATGGGATCTACAGACAGGCAACAAATTCTGGAGTCCCCACTCTAGTTATTGGGGGATCTGCATGAAGACCAAACTGTACATCTGCTACATATGGGCAAGGGCCTAGGTCTAGTCTATGCTCACTCTTTGGTTGATGATTCAGTTTCTGGGAGCCCCCAAAGGTTCAGGTTAGTTGATTCTGTTGGTATCAGGGGGTGTGATACTCAGGGGAATTCCTCCTTCTTAGAGGAGAAGTAAAGGAGGAAGTGAGGAAGGAGCTTGGAGGAGAGGGTGGTTGATATTGGGACATAAAGTAAGTAAATACACTAATTAATTGAAAAATATCTTATAGTCCCATTACTCAAAAAATATGAGTTTTTCTTCTGGTGACCAAGGATGGAGTAAATTCTTTTATATCAAGTGGCATTACAGAGACAAAAGAATAAAACTGAACACATGGAAATGTAATCGTATGCCTCACCAGTCCCCAGACACTGCACTGCAGAGCAAACAGACCCGATTAGGGGTGCGCTGATTCTGTGTCAGCTGGGAGCACTGATAGGAGTAGGCAAATGTGCCTGGATCCTATTCTTTGTTTTTCTTCAATGGAATTTTCCCCTTTCTGTCTCTTTGCTCTCTTTTCCCTGGAGATAGAAGTGGAGTCACAGAAAGATTGGCAAGTGTTCCAGGGAAACCTGGCAAGTGTAATTCCTCCCACTCCCAGTTGTCTGCCTGTCTGCGGAGAATCTGCTCTGGTAGACCATGTGGAAACTTGCTGGAGGAGGCATTGGACTGCCTTTCCCCCACAGACTGAGTGGGTGAGTGCATTTGCTTCATTGGAAGTCTGTTTCTGCAGTTCTCCAGCTGCCCTCCTTTGATCTCCATTTGCGCTACTCAGCAGTGCTTCAGCATTAGTTTAGAATTGAAGGGAAGAAAGTAACTACTCGCCTAACAGTCTCCTCACATGACACGACAATGGTATTTTCCACAAAGCCATTCTGCACAGGTGCTCAGAAGCTGCCTTTGCTGAGGAACATCCAGTCATTTGGGCCCTCACAGCAGCTGGAAGGAAGCAGAAGGAAGCCAGGTATCTTTCCTGGGTATCTATCTATAAACTGGTGATGCTTATTGTCTTAGTTATGGTTTTACTGCTGTAAACAGATAACAGGACCAAGGCAACTCTTATAAGGACAACATTTAATTGAGGCTGGCTTACAGGTTCAGAGATTCAGTCCATTATCCTTCAACATAAAGCATCCAGGCAGGCATGGTGCAGGAGGAGGTGAGAATTCTACATCTTCATCTGAAGGCTGCTAGCAGAATACTGGCTTCCAGGCAGCGAGGATGAAGGTCTGAAGGTCACCCATAGTGATACACCTACTCCAACAAGGCCACTCCCTGGGCCAAGCAAGTAGAAACTGTTACACTTATCCTATATCATTCTCTTTCAAAGCAGAAGAGCTTTTGTCCTACATCTGCAGTTATCCTATATTCCAGGAACACAAAATCCTCACAGAACAATCCATATGACTGGAAATATTCTTTTTTAATGTTTTTAAATTTTTTTTATTCACTTTATATCTCCAATATCAGCTGCCCCTTTCTTCCAAGTCTACCTCTCTCCCAGGTCCTCTTTGCATTCCCCTCTCCCCTTCTCCTCAGAGAAGGGGGAACCCCATCACCCCATCCCATATCACTCCCTCTCAACCCATCCTCACCCCCACACTCCCACCCCTGCCACTAATACATCAGTCACTGCAGGACAAGGCACATCCTCTTTCCCTGAGGCCAGTCAAGGCAGCCCAGTTAGAGGAACAAGATTCAAGGGTAGGCAACAGATTCGGGAACAGTCCCCACTCTACTTGTTGGGGAATCCTCATGAAGAGCAAGTTGCATATCTGCTAAATTTGTGCAGGGTGCCTAGGTCTAGCTCATGTTCTCTCTTTGGCTGGTGGTTCATACTCGAGGAGTCCCAAAGGGTTCAGGTGAGTTGTCTCTATTGGTCTTCTTGTGGAATTATTATCTTATAGAAACAAAGCAATGACCTTCAAGCAATGAAAGTGGGGTCATTTATTTATACTACCCGTGGAACTGAAGCTGAGATGGTAAACTATTAGACCATACTTTGCCTCACACTGATTTATCATGCATGCGGGTTTTCACTTCTCCCTACTCTTTTTCACCATATCCCACCTCTATTTAAAGTTAAGGCTCACATCAGTATCCTAAAGATGTATAGGGCTGAGCCTAGGATGTTGGTACTCTCAGACTAGGCTTTTTGGCCCAAAACTCTTAGTAGCAGCTCTTTTATTTGTTTGAGGTAGTGTTTTTCTCTGTACCCCTGATTTCCTAGAACTTGCTATGTAGAACAGTGTGGCCTAGGAAAGGTCCACCTTCTTTTGCCTCATGAGTGTTGAGATTAAAGGCATGTGTCATCAGGCCTGGCTTTTTACACTAGTGGAGATTACCATTTCCTAAACAGGCTGTTCTGCCTGTGTTTGCTAATTACTGATTTTCTTGAGTTGAGTTGCAACCAGTCTTGGAATTATTACATTGTTCTGAAGAGACAAATGTATAGCCCTTTGTGGTTATATTCACCATATCCAGAGCAAAGTGAAGGATTCAGCTAGAATTTCTGTGGTTACATATATGTGTGTGCTATTTCAAAGTGTAGATAACAAACAGAACATGCTACCACCAAAAAAATATAAAATGAAAACTAGAGACACATACAAGGAAAATCCGATTTCTTCTTAGGAAAAGCAAATCTTATATAATATCATATTGGTGTCTACTATTTTAAAATTTTAAAAGTTTTAATTTAAATGAAAATCAAGTCCCTTTAAACTCTAGATTTTTCTAAAGAAATCATTATAAAAATGGAATTAGGCTCATTATTCATAAAAAATGAAATCCTTTTTTTCTTTTATGTAATAGTCATAAAATTCATTTTACAGTATTCACTTGAGACTGTTAAATGTTACACTGTTTTATAGACAATTCCAATCAGTATACTGATTTACACGTAAGGGAAATGTTGAATCATTACAGTTTAGAAGGAGAGTGTCTGGCAGAGTTAAAAACTCAATCTGTAAGGTCTAGCCAGCTTCATTTTTTATAAAGATTTACTAACTATCAAGCTTAAAACATGGTGCTAAAACATGGAGACATCCAAAAGATAATCAGAATCAGTGTCCATGTCTCTTCCACTTAAGTTGGGAAGAAAGACATGAATTCAATTGATTAAGTATGTGTTTCTCTTCTGAGGCTTGGGGGTAGTTTGCTCAGGTATTGGCCAAATGTATTACAGCTATGTTTGAGTTTCAGAATAGTGAAATTTTGGCTGGCAAATGCTCTGAAGCATCCAGGAATGGTTCAAATTACACGGTAAGTAAAACCCAAACTATAACACAAAGTGTCCTTGGAGAATTCCAAGATCTATTATTTTGAGATGTGGACTTTAATCACCATAAATTAAAATTCCAGGGAACAACAGTCTGGTAGTCACTAGGACCAGGTATAGAATGAGAACAAGATGAAATAAAATGAGAAGATTTATAGCCATTGCAACAAGAGCAGGATAGCCAGCTGGTGAGTCATTTCTGGTGGCTACGGGCTGGGTAAATTCTAAATGTAATGTCTGAGAGGGACACCAGAAAGCACCAGAAGATTATCGGGGTACAAGGAAAGACATAGATCCTATGAAATTATAGAAGTTAGTTACTATTTTCAGCAGCCTCATCTTTGAAGTTCGGTGTATGAAAATTCATCAGAGGCAGCAGACTCATAACAAAAGGGGGTGTCCTAAAAGAAGCATAAACACACACACACACACACACACACACACACACACACCACACACACACACACACACACACACACACACACACACACTTGAACTTGCCATATTTGCTCTTTTAATATAATATTGTCTTTAGACCTGAGGGTAAAGCCAGATCTTCTGGACTTATTAGAAATGAGAGAGAAGGGACTTTCCAAAGTCAGATCTATAACATTCCAAAGGAACTGGTTGTACAGTAGCAAAAGTTGAGATGTGAGGGTAAAGAAAGATGGTCTATCAAATGAATCCCAGAATAAAGCTTATGAGAAAGAAATAAAAACAATCCCAAACGTGAAAAAAAGAAAGAAACAAACAAACCAGTTGGATGATGTAGGGAAGTTCTTGACAAGTCAGATAGCAGTCTGAATTGTGGTTCATTTATTTAGTACTTTTCTAGTGTCTGGTAAATTGAATAATTTGAGTGTCAATGGTATATCTGAAATTATGACCCATTCTTAATAGCAAATATAAAGATTAGAAGTTTTTCTGGCTTATAAATAGTTAATTATGAATGACTTGAGTGAATGGCCATTTCAGTTTAGTTTCCTAGAAGCTAAAATGATGATTAGAGGGGAAATAAAAGTAATAAATGCATCATATCTGCACCATCAATACCTCTGACTTAAAAAGGCAATAATAAAAGAAAAAAGTAGGGATCAGATAATATCTAGATTACAGTAGCAGGTGAAACTTACTTTAGCTTTTACAAGATAGGAATGATTTATAAACATTAGAATATTTGGTAAACATAACCAGCATGAAGGAGAAAATATGGAGAAAGTATAGAAAAAAAGATAAATCAACAAGTAATTTAATGTTTAGCATGGGGAAGAACACTTTTCCTTTAAAACTAAAGATAAACACAAGACCTAGAGCTAGTGATGATGCACAGATAGGTGTCTGGAGTTCATCCACACTTGTATCAGGCACTGAACTTTTTGGTTTTCACTGTGCTCAAGGCAACTGGTAGCTTTTATTCAGTTTCTTTTCCAAGAAAACCTTCTTCCCTAGATTCTTATGTGTAGAGAAATTTTAATCCAGCAACATGGCTGCTCTGACAAGATATAATAACCAAAGTCTTTCTAGGTCTGTCAGCTGGAATACAGACATGTCTTTAATCCCAGGAAACAGAAGGAAGCAGATTTCTGAGTTTAAGGCCAGCCTGGTATAGAGCAAGTTTCAGATAAAGAAAAGTTTAAGTCTAGGGGTGGTGGTACTAGCCTTTAATCCGGCACTCAGGAGACAGGCATGCAGATCTTTGCATGCTAGTCAGTTGGTTGATTTCAGTGCAATGGAGCCAGTCTGTCAGTTGGGAGTTCAGTCAGTTAGGATGAGTTAGTGATTTGACAGGCAGTGCAGTAGAGTGGAGTTTGTAGCAGTTCAGCTCATGGAGTTAGAAGGTAGTTTTACCTGGAGAGTTTTACAGATTTATGTTAAGGAGAGAACAAGGTAGACACAGGTGAAGACAGAATGAAATGAATAAGGAACCAGAAGATCAGAACAGATCACTGGAGTATATGATGCCAAGCAGAGTAATCCACAGACAGTGAGAAGCCAGATTGAATCAGTCAGCTTGGAGAGGAGTTCGAGCTAGCACACATGACTTGAACCAGCCAGCCAGAGCTAGAAAGGGTAAGCCCATTCATCAGTGAGCCTCTGAGACAATTACATCAGGTGAATAAAAGTTACTTTTACAATCACGAAATGATTCTCTCTGGATTCTCAGCCTTACCTCAGCTTTGCAGATTTCCTCATCTGTCTGCCTCCTACCTGCTCATTCTTGTCTTGGCTCTTCTCTCCCCACATGCTTAGTGAAGACCCTTTTAGTCTCTTGGCTTCCATTTGCACTTGAATGTTGGCAATTTCCAAGGAAAGTGGTTCAGTAAACTCTATTCTAGAACTCTGGCACCTCCTGCCTGAGCTAGCTAGTAGATCAGATAATTTCTACTGCCTCAATCTCAATATAACTATGTTTTCCAGATTCCATTATTTTAACTAGTTCTATTTTTTTGTGGGATTATTTTTGTTTTTTGTTTTTGTTGTTTGTTTGTTTGTTTGTTTGTTTGCTTTGTTTTAATTATGAGGCAAATTCATGTAGTACCGGATCATCCTGGACCTGCTCTGTTGCTGAAGTCAGCATTCAACTATTAACCATCCTGGTTTTGTCTTAATATATTGGTATTAGAGGTATGCACCACCACACCTTGGAAGAAAATCAATTCATACAGAGAAAATGTTCACACAACTAAGATTAACCCTTTCTCCATTAGTTCTAGTCCAGCTATGTCCACCTAGTAAGACTGATGAGAGAGTGTAAGAAAGTGGGAGGGTATTAAATCTTGATTTCAGGTGCTAGTCCATGGCTAGGTAGCCTGGTTGCTTTGGGGAGATGGAGGTAGCATACTCCTGCAGGAAACAAGTAGCAGAGAAAAAAAATCTCACCTTACAAGGTAGAAAGAAAATGGGATGAAGAAGAAGGACCTATAGTTTTATAATCTTCAAAGATGTATCTACAGGGATCAAAGAACCTCTACCCTCTTAAGTTACACCACCTTTACAGCACCACTGTGAAGACAAGTCCTTGAACTCAGTGATATTTAGGGAACAATTAACATCCAACCTTTAGCTACTACCAACTAAGACAAAACTCTTACTCTATCTGACTCAGCAGATCCCCAGCAAGGTAGAATTTACTGGGGCTGCTGGTAAGATCAACAGTAACAAAAGGCATCTATGTTATATTATGAGTTCCCTAAGATGGATTATTACAAGCCAGTGAGTAGAACTACATCATAAAAGCCCAGTCACTGTATCCTTGGTCAGTGCAACTCTTTTACAGGCTCTCTATACTCCAGAGCGTGTGGAGCTGACCAAGGCTTTGTTGGACTAACACTGCAGCTTGTATTCTTCTGCATAGCTCTGATTCCACAGTCTTCCTTCCATTGAATATTATCTCTAATGAACATCCAGCTGGCAAAATTTTGTTTCAGTACCTACTTCCAGAGAATGCAGTTACAACCTACCAGTTATTAGTTGTATTTCAAACCAGAAACCCACATACCGTGCCCCCTTATCCTTTCATCCACCTGTTATTAAAACCTGACAATCTTTTCTCCTATTTATTTCTCTGGCTTTCCAGCTGCTTCATATACTGTTCTCATCTTTCTTCCAATGTTCTAGTTTAGTTTGCACATCTGTGGCAATCCTGTCCTAGTAAACCTGAACGTTACACTTTCATTCATCCTGCAGAATCAGGGAAGCCATTGTTCTTCCTCTTCACTGAACCTTACAAACCTTACAAATCTCAGTCCTCTGCCTGTTCCTGCAAGAGACACTGCTGCAGATTATTGCTTATTGCTTAGAATTTTAATTTTTTTTCAACAGACATTTAGAAGCTGAATCGTACTCAACCTGGTATACAAAATCAAAACTAAACGTAGAATTCAACATTATATCAGAAACCTCATGAAGATTGACTTGAAAAAAAAACCTCTGTAAATGTTTGGATATTTAATGAATGAGTATCACTGAGGAAGTTAAGATGTAAACAATGTTTAGTGCTGTCACTTGAACTTATAGGTCATTGCTTGCAGCTTGTAAAGTGCTTGTCTATGAAATAACTTAAAGGCATCACTCTTAGCTTATAAAGTTGCCTTTTGTGGCCCTTTACTTATGCTTCATTGTGGAAAATTAGCTGTGATGTGCCCACTGCAATGATTTAGGGGAAGTAGTTTAGGTCAGAGGGAAAGAGAACAGACTATCACCACAGTTCATGCCTTCCATCTACAGCTCCAGCTTGCTGGGATTGAAAAGGTTATGCAGCCCAGACAACTGTGTTCAAGCAGTAACTAAAACAAATTTGAAGTCTCTCTTTGTGATGAAATGTGGTTTCATATTAAACTAAAATCCTCATTCCCAGAGATTGACTAAAATGATAGTTGGAAAAGAATCACATATGGTTAAATTTAGATCCTGAAAACATTCCCCCCAACATTCCCATCTGCAATATCTCTCTTTGATTGTGATTTGCATACAGTTTCATTTACTTTAAGCCTTGCTGTGTTAGAATCACCTTGTCTAAGAGTCTCAAATCAATGGCAAGTGAACTGTTGGCCAAAGTTCCTACTTCCCTTATATAAGTAGTCCTTTTTAATTATAGGATTTCCACTTAAAAGTCGATCTCTGTGGTCAAGATGTTTTAGTTTAGGATTGTGCAACAATTGGTTTGTGATTTTTGCCACAGAACCTGGTCTTTTTCCTCTTTTCCTTGTGTCCCTGTCTTTTCTCTTTGCTGAGGTCATTTGGAAAACAGAGACAGGTTTATAGGCAAGCGTACATTGTTCTTTCTGTTTGCTTGGAGTCATTTTAAAAAGGGGGCATTGGCACAGTTCACTACTTATTGTTTTGAATCTCAATTCTACTAAAAAAATAATTCTGGAGCCGTAGGCCATCATGAAAAGTACTTGTTTTCACTTTTCTAATAAGTTGTATCTGGGAAGCACTGGAAGCAGAAACTACGATGAATTCTATTCACTGTGCTAAGTGCTGTAAGGGCAAGCAAAGGGACCTTGAAAAGCACCAACTGCAATCTGACTCTACACTGATGATATATGGCTTGTTTCTGGTTGGGTGACACCAATCCTTAGAAGAGCAGTTGTTACAGACCATCAAAAAGGCAGAGGTGTGAGAGTTCACAGGAGGAAAGAAGCCTTCTCAGGAGGCAGGGCTTTGTGAAACAGACGAACTCTATGGACCTTAGGAAGCAAGGGCAAAAGACAGAATATTAACAAAAGTCCACATTGGTGGAATAAGTGATTCTATTACAGGCATTTACAATCTTTAAACCTGCTTTTCAAGGTGTCCTACATTCTGGTGAGTATAGTCATTTTTTTTTCTGAGTGAGGTCATATGTAGTGATGTACAACGTAAGGAGCAGATAATTAGAAAATACATTTTAAAAGGTAGATAGACCCAGAAGAAGCATTTGAGAGACAGAGCCTTAGACAGTCTGGTTAGAGTAAGAAAAGGGGGAGAAAGAACAGGGAAAACATTGCAAGAGACTAAATATTCATGAAAGAAAGCTCCACAGCAGAAAGATCAGGAGTCCTAGAGAAAAGATTGTATTTAGGTATTTCATTATGTTACCCCTCTTGCCTATTCCCCTATTCATTAGACACAAATTTCTAGAGATAACAAATTACAGTGGGAAGACCAGGTTGAGAGGCCCCAGAATCTAAAACTGCTTTCTCCCATCGTGATAAACACATTCTGTGGCAGAAACAGGGTCATTTGCATGTGGAAATAATAACTTCATTTTGTAAGTAATAAATATGTATATATGATATGTATACATGTATGTGTATGTGTGTGTATGTGGTATTGTGTATATGCATATATGTGTACATGTACATATGTATATTCATACGTGTGTGTGTGTGTATGTGTGTGTGCGTGAATGAATTAATCATTATACACACACCTCAGTCACAGGTGGTGTGCTTCCTATTGGAGCAATCTTTTTTTTTAACAGGGGAGATAGCATTAAAATAATGAGTAAGAAAAAGTGGTACTATAAAATTCTGAATATGCAAATAGGCTTCCAAAAACAGAGAAGTAGAGAGAGTAGTGACCCTACCCCATCATCACCAAAAATAACATACCTGGGAACAGGAGGACCATATAAAGCAAAACTATGGAAGAAGGTCTTCATCTCAAAGATTTCTATATTAGCACTCATAATATAGAATCTCAGATTTAGATATGCAAGAGGAAAATAATAGCTCAACTCATAGAAAGATTACATGGTCATCTCAAAGAATGAGAAATGGAGGCACTTTAAAGCAAGTATATTTATAGGTTTTATAGACCACTAGCTGTGGTCTCTGTGTGTGCACTGATATCAATGTTTAAAGATAAGATAGTGGCAGCCTCTAAAGCAGAGCAAGGGCTTAGAACCTCCCTGCTGCGATCATAGCTGTACTATTTGCATCAGTGGCTGATAGAGAAGCACATAGCTCCAGAGAAACATTTTTAGCAATATCTGATTCAAGAGAATGTTCTTGCATCACACAAGTATTAATGTTCACTGGAGCATCAAATACCTGGGTAACTGTAAGACCGTACGATGCCATTGGACTAGGTGTAAGAAGTAAACATTTTCATTTGCAAAATGAAAACTGAAGCAACAACTAAATATATAAGGCTTTCTTACCTCAATGTTAATAAGAAGATGAGATGATGAAGGGAAGAAAAGAAACCTCTCCATATAATAGAGTATTCAAGTGCTAAAGCGAATAGACTTTTCAAATGCTACTTGTATTACTTACTCATATTAAATGGGTAAATTGATTAAAAGTTCTGGCTAGAGATTCTCCCAATGAGATATTTTAAAATAGATTTTATATATTATTAGATAATCAGAGGCAATATCCAGTTCATTGACTATTAGCACAATAGACAACATTTACTTGATAGCCAGTTCACCATATTGTAGTTATTGACATGTGCATGTTTAGTGTCATTGGCACAAATATCTTGCCATATTCTCTAAAACATTTTAAATACAACCTAATTGTGAAGGAACAGACACTGAATTTTTAGAGTTTGAATAGTGTTTTCATTGAGTCATTCTTAACTTAATAGCCAAGATTCCCTTTAGGGCTTTACATGGGACAACAGTTTTATAATTAAAGGACGGCTCTCTTTTTTACTGCATAAAATCATGCTAATGTGTCTCTACGACTTCTATTGTTCAACATCTGACAGGAGATGGTAAAACAAAAGTGCTTTAACAGACTTTATAATGCATGTTATGGTTATAGCCCATCTCTTTGCATAAATTTAAGAGCATCAAGATTTCCAAGGTTTGATAGCTTAAAACCAACCAACCAACTAAACCGAATCCAACCCAAAGAGCATACTTTGTTTACCACACGAGAGAATAAAGCATCACAAATAACTCGGCCCCAGTGGCAGTTCTTAATACTCCATTAACTCTGATGATCTTGTTTTATTTTCTAATGCAACTTTGATTCATCTGTAAAGGGTTTTTTAACATCATTTATATAAGATACCAAGTTTCATCCTGTATTCACAGGGTCACTGCCTGTTTCTCAAATTAATAGTTGCAGAGACAAGTCAAAGTGATGTGTGCGTGCACCTCTGTGTTTGTGTGCACTTGAACACGTGCGATGAAGGAGTCTGGGTGTTTTACAAAGTGGCCATGATCACTGTTGCTAGACTTGAGTAGAGTATGTAACATGCAAACACTATGCTGTCATTGTTCAGCTTCCTCTCAATAATATATATTTTCATTAAAACCGTCTTCTCTTTAAAGCAGCAAGTATGAAAAGAGCTAAAGTCCCTCTGTTTTGCAGCTCATCCTCTGAACACGTGTGTCAGTTTTTGCACAGCTGGGACAATCCATAGCCTATCCTTGTGGGATTTCCTCAGGAGAGAGTCAATGAGCAAGGAGAAAGGGCAGATCTCTAGGAACTTTGTTTCCTTGTCCTTGATGAGAAGCTCAGCATGGTGACATATCTACTCCTTGGTCCTCACCTTGTCCCTATGAGTCTCTTGTCTCTCTGAACCTCTGGCTATGTGTACATTGTCCATCACTTAGTGGTTTTGTGGAGCAGAAGGTTATTGACATATTTGATTGCTGTGTTAAAACCAGTTTCGGGCTGGAGAGATAGCTCAGAGGTTAAGAGCACTGACTGCTCTTCCAAAGGTCCTGAGTTCAAATCCCAGAAACCACATGTTGGCTCACAACCATCTGTAATGAGATCTGATGCCCTCTTCTGGTGTGTCTGAAGACAGCTATAGTTTATATAATAAATAAATAAATCTTAAAACCGGTTTCAAGATACTTATTGGGATATGAGATCACTTAGTGTCACAGTGCTGAAACCATTGACACTTCTGAGAGATTTAAATTTCACCAGTTTATTTTTGAAAACTTATTATTCTTTTTATCCTCACTAGATTGCTATGGAAAGGACTTCAATAAGTGGAATTCAAGTTCCTTAGGTGTGTCGTTGTTTAATTCAGTTTCCCTTAGTGTACATCATTTGTAAAAATAACACTCCTAGTTCTTATTCATTCTTGGAAGGAATACTGTAGAGTGCATCCCCCTTCCCACCCACTCCATCACAGCCTTACACTTTCTACTCTTGAAAGTGCACATAGAGTACATCTCCTCCTCATGCTGAGATGAGTGCAGTCATTTGACTCATTTTATGACACTAGTGATTTTCCTGCAGAGGGATAACTGTTGATTAAATATTTTCCACTCTCTCCACATTTTCTGGTCCTGAAACTCTTGTTTCCCTGACTTAAAACAAAAAATATTGCTTGGTTAAGGCACCATGCTCTATTTCAAACCAGTACACCACTAGATTTTGGCTATTGGAATATCATTTAAAAGGCAAACTTCCAATGTTTGAATATTATTCACATGTCAAAAATGAGTCAGGCGCCTTGTTAGTTAGGTGATGATTTTACTGGGAAGCTTTTAAATTAAGATTTTTGTTACCATAGTCTTAGAAATTACTGCTTTTTAAAAAATATAATTGCATAATTTTCCCCTTTTCCTTTCTTCCCTCCAAATCCTCCCACAAACCTCTCCTTCCTCTTGTTCAAACTCATGGCCTCCTTTCTCAATTGTTGCCACCCACATATATGTATATGTACATCACTAAAAGCATGAGTAAACCCGTTCAGTCTGTATGCTACTTGTAGGTATTTTACTACACTATTTGTAGACATGTATTATCTACACTTATTTCTACATTGTTGAATGTACTGCTCTCTCTCTCTCTCTATATATATATATATATATATACACATAAATATCTGTCTCTCTATATATGTATTTATATATATAGACAGGTATATTTGAGTTATTTGTAACATTTGTATTTTCCACTTTCTCTGTTAGTTGTTGTCTAAGTAACAATCCTTGATAGAATTCAGAGTCACTCTGCCATTTTCAAGATATATCCCCAAGTAAGCAAAGGACTGAGGCAGAAAGAGCATTCACTCAGATTTTTAGTTCTACTACTATTATTGGCAATTCTCTAGCTACTGGTTATATAAGACAAGTTGATGGCAATATTCATTAATAATGATTAAGTAACCAAAGCTGAGCACACTTTAATAAGTTAGTCATTGTCAAAAGATACACTCAACAGTGTATACAGGGAAATAAGGAGCTTTTCAAATATATATAATTGGGTATTATATAGGCGAATGCCAGCAGCAAACCACTGAACTGAGAATGGGACCCCTGTTGAAGGAATCAGAGAAAGGACTGGAAGAGCTTGAAGGGGCTTGAGACCCCATATGAACAACAATGCCAACCAACCAGAGCTTCCAGGGACTAAGCCACTACCCAAAGACTATACATGGACTGACCCTGCGCTCCAACCTCATAGGTAGCAATGAATAGCCTAGTAAGAGCACCAGTGGAAGGAGAAGCCCTTGGTCCTGCCAAGACTGAACCCCCAGTGAACGTGATTGTTGGGGGAAGGGCGGAAATGGGTGGAGGATGGGGAGGGGAACACCCATATAGAAGGGGAGGGGGAGGGGTTAGGGGCATGTTGGCCTGGAAACCGGGAAAGGGAATAACATTTGAAATGTAAATAAGAAATACTCAAGTTAATAAAAAAAATAATTGGGTATTATTCAGTTATATCATATATGGCCCATATATGATATATATCAAGAAAGTTTTCTTATCAAAGCAAAAATATTGTGTATTTGTACAAAATCACTACTTTAAAAACAGCAGCAAGAAAGATATGAAAATGTATGAGAGGCACTTACCATGAGGAGAAGGAGGGTTTATGGGGTGTGAAGGAGGTGAGACCAGATCAGGTGACAGTAATCAGAGTGTACTGCATCCATGTCTGAAATCGTGAGAGAGCAAATTCAATAAAAACATGTAAAAATATTTGAATATAAATCCTGGCATTCTTGGTAAATTTGATGAGTTTACCCAGTTCTCCAATGCTTCGTGATCCCACTTGGTCTAATGCACTAGTCGATCACATTCGGTTACCAATCTACCGTTATGTTAATCTACTTCACACAGTAATCCCAGGTCTGAGTTTTGCTAGTTATGTGCCATCCATGAGCACATGGGATTTTAATGACTAATGTGACCAGGTCCTATCTCCTTAAACAAACTATAGAATTCTCTTCTTAGTCTTGGTACCTGTTTTGGTGACTACAGCACAGAGCACAGGGCCATTAACCAGGGAATTTACAGACTTCTTTCTCTCTAATTCAGACCACATTTCAGATGGTCAACAACATTGTCATTTATTTATTTATTTATTTATTTATTTATTTATTTATTTATTTATTTAACCCTTTCCACCCAGAGTTCCTGAACCTCATGCATCATTTTCTCTCTTTCTGTTTCTCAGTTTGGAAAAGTCCCTAGGCTTTTCTTTCTTTTTAAACAAAAGGTTGGTCAACTGAACGAGACAAAATGAAGTTAAGGAAGACACATCCAAGTTACCCAGTCAAATACATTACTACAGAAAGGCATTTTAGTATTTGAAAGGTTTACCAAGCCCCAGAACATTCTTTCTTTCATTTGAGCTGAAATACAAAGGAAATGTGGTTGATGATATTTCCAGTTCAACAGTTCTTAGAATAAATGGAAAGACCTGGCAAAGTTGGTGAGATTCTGATTTAGAACTTCAATGCTAAAGGTTATTTCCTACCTTTAATAAGATTCAAACTTAGTTCTCTGAAATCAGAGGAAAGCACACTCAGAGAAAATCATATATACTTGTATGGTTTTCTATTGACACCCTCAACAAGGATAGCCACAAATCATACAGAAGGAACAATTTTTTGCCAAAGTGAAGGGACAGAGCTTTTGTGGCTGGGAGATGACTCAGCAGGTAGAAGGGGGCCTGATGACCCAAGTGTGATCTCAGAGTGCACAGTGAAGGGACTCCTAAGCCTACTCCCAAAGTGGTCTAAACTGCACATACTTTCTTAGGTCATGTGTATGCACACATCCACATGTAGATGTACACAGACAAAAAATTCAGTTTTTTAAAATGGTGTACTCCAGCAGAAATGAGCAATGTTACTTCCCTTCTTCACATCAGTTCTTCTTGTATGCAGGAAACTATCGAGTATAAATGGTTAACTTGAATTGAGGCAAATTATTTGGTCCATTGTCAAAAGTTTTTCTTTGTTCCATGATAAAAACAAAAATGAAACAAACAAGCATACAAACAAACAAAAATCCATGGATATTTTTGTTGCGATGTGAAGAATCAAACATTATAGATATCTTGCTGCTGCATTCAGCATTTATTGTAGCACACTGGTCTGCACTGATTAAGATACATCCTTTGTTTAGAGAGGATTATGTCAAGCAAAGTTTTGAATCGAATGATGTATTTTAATTTGATCCAGTTCCAAACGTTGCATAGACAATACAAGAGGGTTTTAGGTTAGATTTGGATTCTGAGCATTACATAATCTGCAGAGCTATTTAGCTTTGACTAAGTCTTAGTGCACCCTATGATAACCCTTCTCTATTTTGAAAACAAATAAAGATAGTAGTAATTTGTTTTGAGGCTTTTTGAATCTCTTACTCATTTTTTCAACTTCTCAAAAGAACTTAAATAATGTTATTGAAGTTTTTAGGAATCTTGAATCTAATTATATCACACAGTGAATAATCACTGTTTATACTTTTATGGAACATCTGTATTCAAAAATATTTATGAAGGTGGATGCGTTTAGTGATTTAGCAGATGCCACAAGTGATCCTTCTTTTCCAGTCATGTTCACTCTCTTATTAAGACTTAGAAGTTTACGGTGGGCATAGTGGCATGGCTCTATCCTCCTAGTACTCAGAGAGATCAAGTGGGAGAATTATTGATTGGAAGAGTGACAGTAAGGTCTTATCTCAAAACAAACAGAAACCTATCGATTAAAAATTATCATTGAAAAGCAAATGAATTTTACAAAGGCTGAAGAGATGCCTTATTGGTTAAGAGTAATTGTTGCCCTTCAGAGAACCTGAATTCAGTTCTCAGCACCCACAGTGGGCATCTCACACCTGCTTGTAACTCCAGTTCCAGAGAACCAAATGTATTCTTCTGGCCCCAGGAAAAATCCAATTGTATGTGGCATGTACCTATACACAAACACACAGATAAATAAAAAATTATAATAGAATATGCGTTTTAAGTTAAATGAACAGGTGGAGAAAATGAAATGAAAAAGAAAACATTTGGATTATAATTAACTTTTAAACCATTATGCTATTTTAAAATAAAAAGAGATCCATAATGATCACCTTGCACAACACTCAACTCCAAATGGATGAAAGAGTTCAACATCAAACCAGGTACACTGAACCTGATAGAAGAGACAGTAGAAAATAGCCTTGAATTCATTGGTACACAAAAGTCTTTTTGAGCAGAGCACTGTTAGCATGGGCCCGAAAATCAACAATCAACAAATGGGACCTCATGAAATTGGGGGGCTTCTGTGTGGCAAAATGGACATTTGCACTGTTTTTTGGGCAGTCTGGCAGGCTACAGAATTGAAAAAAGATTTTTTACTAGCTCAACATATAATAGAGGGCTATCCAAAATATATAAAGAACTCAAGAAACTAGATATCAGAAAAATTAACAACCCTTAGAAATGGGGTACAAGTCTAAACAGAATTCTCAGTGGAACATACTCAAATGATTGAATGGCTAAGATTAATAACACAAAAGCTCATGTTGGTGATGGTGTGGAGAAAGGGGAGCAGTTCTCCATTGCTATTGGGACTATAAACTCATACAGCCACTATGAAAATCAGTGTGGTTGTTCCTCAGCAAGATGGGAATTGAGCTATTTCAAGATCCCACTTTACTATTCTTGGACATATACCTAAAGAATACTTCATCCGACCATAGACATTTGCTCAACTATGATAGTTTCTACTCTCTTCATAATAACCAAAACTGGAAACAACCTAGTTTCTCCTCAACTGAAGAGTGGGTTAAGACAATGTGGTACATTTATATATGGAGTATTACCCAGATGCTTAAAAAGTGACATCATGAAATTTATAAGCAATAGAGTGAACTAGAAAAAAAAAATCATGACTGTGATACCTCAGACCCAGGAAGACAAATATAGTATGTATTCACTCGTATGCAGATATTGGGTATTAAGCCAATAATCACCAAGTTACAATCCACAGAACCATAGAGGTTAGGTACAGAATAAGAGATAGAAGGAACACATAGCTCTCATTATGAAAGGGAAACAGAACAGATGTGTATGGATGGATGAGGTGGTCTAGAATGGGAGAATAACTAGGGATGGGAAGGTGAGAATGGGGAGTGTAAGGGAGTATGGGGAGGGACAGCTACAATTAAGTGCTATCCGAGGGACTCTAATGGAAATCTAATACAGTATAATTCTCCTAAAATATATATACATGTGAAAAAATTTTCAATGAAATCACCAATTAATTGGGGGGAGACAGAAATCCAACTGGTGATCTCTTGTCACCAAATGAAGCTTCCAGTACTGGGGTTGGGTTATACCTAATTCAGTTATTAGCCAAAGAGGAACCATGGGAATTCTCAAACAACTCAGTCTGTTGTCAAAACTATAGGTTACTCTCACAAACTGACAGAACAGCTGTATTGCTGAAAACAAAACCCTCGCAAGTCACTGAATATGGCTATGTGTATATGGAGCCTACATAGAGGCTTCACCTCTATATTCCAGCATCTTCTTTACAGGAAGGTAGGGTTGTGTGCTTTCAAAGGAAAAACACAAAAACCATGTCAGCCACTATCTGCAAAATATGCTAGGGCAATGGTAGCAAGCATTTTGTAGAAGTAACCAACTGATGACTGATCTTAAGGCCTAATCCATAAGATGAAACCCATACTTGACATTGCTTGGGTGACCAAGAACCTGAAATTTGATAGCCAGGAATCATAGGGTGAACAGAAGTACTATTGTTCTAAAAGAAAAGAAAAAGAAGACAACAGAAGAAAACACAAACTAGTGATAAAATGATTGCTACTACTATTCTGCTACTATACTTACAACCATCACCAGAGAAGCTTCCCCTTGAAGGATATGGGAACAAATATAGAGACCCACAGCTAGACATTACACAGAGTGAGAGACCTTGGAACATCCTTCCTTAAATGGGATGTTACTTTCAAATCATCCCCTCAGAGTTCAGGGAACCTTGGCAAAACATAAGGATGGAGCATACCAAGAAAACAAAGCCCTCTAAATCAATATGAGCAAAGGCCATATGAACTCACAGAACCTGAAGTAATATGCACATGGACTTCAGGGGTCTGCAGCAGGTCCTCTGCATATATGTAATAGCATTTGGTTTAGTGCTTTTATGGGATTCCTGAGAGATGGGATCCTGAATCAAGTAAGATTTTGACTCCTGAGCACTCCTTTGTGCTCTTTTCCTTCTTTTGGTCTGACTTCAATGTAATAGTTTTTTACCTTTTGTTTTATTAAAAATTAAATGAATGAATGTAAGTGTGAAAAGAAAAAATCATAATTTATCAAAATTTATTTAAGATGAAGTTTAAAAATTCTAAAAAACCTTATATGAAGTAAATAAATGATTCCATTCAAGTGTCATGGAAACTTCAAACACATATGACTCCCAGCCCAAATGATTTTATAGGAAATTCTGTTAATAGTTAAGGTGAAACAATACTACTATTATACAGATTTCTAGGATACTAGCACTAAAATCATTACAAGAAAGTTGTAGACCAATATTTTTCATGAACACAGACAAATGAAAGAATAACCAATGGTATAAAAGTACTAGCAAGCTGAATCCAGAGGCATGTGAAAAGATTGACGCATCATCATCAAAAGAGACATACCCCAGGTATTCCTGGCCAATGTAACCTTCACAAGGAAATCCATGAGGTAGTCATGTTGGTCCAGACCTGTAATCCCAGCATTCTAGAGGCAGAAGCAGAAGGAACTTTTCAAAGATCATCCTTGGCTATATATTAAGTTCTCGGCCATCTAGGCTATAGAGGACACTGTCTCAAACAAAGACAAAGAAAACAAAGTCAATCTGTAAAATTTTGCATGTTAACAAAATACAATAATAATAATAATAAAAAAAATTTCCAGTCAGGCTGGGTCAGAGTCCCAGAGAGTGATTGTGTTGAGAAAGAAGCCCACTAGAGTAAAAGTTTAGAGTAATATACCTATGCTCAGTGAGATTACAGTTTGTTGCCAGGGAACAGTTGATAAATCAGACTTAAAAGGTGCCCATCAATTCCACTGAAGCAGTAATTTTGACCCTGGGAACAACCTGGCATCTGATGAGAGCTCTTCGAAGCCTTAGCTAAATGTGGTTATAATAGATTGAACTAATCAGAAACCCGTGATGGTCAGCACTCACTCCTGAAAGTTGTTTCTTCTCTATTGTGCTGTCTATAGTGCAAACTACATTTAAATATTAGAGGAAGGATTGAAAGAGTTGAAGGAGGTTGCAACCCCATTAAAAAACAATGCCAATCAACCAGAGCTTCCAGGGACTAAACCACTACCCAAAGACTATACATGGACTGACCCAGGGCTCCAAATGCATATATAGCAGAGATTAGCCTTTTGGGGGCACCAGGGGAAAGGGAAGCCCTTGGTCCTGCCAAGGTTAGACCCCCAGTGCAAGGGAATATGGGAGTCAATAAAGGGGATGTATATGGAGGGGGAGGGAATGGGGGCTTATGGACAGGAAACTGGGAAGAGGAATAATGTTTGAAATGTAAGTAAAGAAATATATTTAATAAAAAATTTAAAAAAAGAACAACAATACCAACCAACCAGAGCTCCAGGGGAGTAAACCACTACCCAAAGTGGACAGACCCAGGGCTCCAGCTGCATATGTAGCAGAAGATGGCTTTGTTGGGCATCAAGACAAACAAATAAACAAACAAACAAACAAACCCATCCTCTCTGAGCAAAGACAAAGGTTCACTACCAACTCAGGGTCCTGAAATGCCTTTGTTTTTAGGGTACCCTAAAACTAGGATTCTACTAGGTCCCTTATGCGCACTGACCTGTACCAGCACATTGAAGGTTTCCACGGTCTGCTGTGCCAAAGACAACCATGCTATTTTTCATTTGTGGTTGCACTCAAAGTTTTCTCATGGTCATTGACCCCTGTGACCCAAAGAGAAGCAGGTGAATCTGAGGTTATTACAATATGGAAGTGTTTAAGAGGATTTTTACAACCCAAGAAACTCTTCGATGGGCTGGCTCACATGAAATATTGAGTCCTGTTTTCCATGGCATGGTAGAAGTGATGTTGTCACTCTGTGGTCAGGAGCAGGGAAGCTGGCAGGGTGGGGAGAGATTAGTGGGCCACAAATATGTAACTGGTATTGCCCAGCAGCTGGGAGCTGACAGTCCTCAGGGACCACAAATAGGAGAAAAGCAACAGCTCAACTGAATTAAAACCATTTATGACTTAAAGCATAAGATAGGAATGCATTGGTTATCTAAGAGTTTGATACATTACTCAATAGACAATTTTTATATTGATTACCTTCAAATTAAGGCATCAGTTGAGATATGTTCAAGGAACATAGCAAAGTGCTAGGATCAGAGTGATGAATCAATTAAAATCTTGGCAGCTTTTATTATTATCCTGTATGTGGGAGTAGGCCAGACAACTTAACTTTAGAAGCAGGACTGTGATGTTGGAATTCTCCCTTCTTTGCACTACAGAATTTTGATCCTTCTTTGGGTTTCTGTACCTGACACAGTGGGTGGAAAATCTCCACTCATGAGTTTGGAAAGGGCAGGCACATTGCTACAGCAGCTGCCATCCAATGGAGTGTGGTTAGTTTGTGTAATTGAAGCCAACTGAAGTGAAGGCAGTGCTGGCAAATGAGGCTCTCTATGGTGCTAAATAAAGAACTGTGAGCCCATTTGGAGTGGGCAGGGGAGAAGAAAAAGTTCCTAACACTAGGGGATGACTTCATCTAGGGACTGTAGGCTATGTCTGAACATTACCAAATACTGAGATAAAGCTATACAAAATGTCTTTAGTTGTCCAGACCTTTGCTCTGATGTCTACGAAATTAGGGAAATCTAAAACACTCTTCTTTTGAGACAGGGTCAACCACTGGTTGACTTGTTCTGTGAAAGGTGTCATGGATGCATACTGAACCAGTAGAGCTGCTTTGTAGGGGTGCCAGCTTGAACCTAGGAACACTCTTCAGCTTCCAAGAAACTGTTCTGGGGGAAACTCACATAGAGATGGGGGTCCTTTGCTATTTGTTCATTGGTATGAACTAGTCAATTTGGTATGATAGTGCTTCCATCCTAAGGATTAAAATATACAAAGGGATGCATTTAAACATCCTTACTTTCTCAGAACTTTCTGAAAAAGATCAGTGAACAAACTTCCTCAGGTCAACAAATCCCATAAAATGCACAACTCCATGCCTTTTATCCTCAGTAGGCAAGTGCTTCGAGACTGTTGTTGTGGTTGGGACATATAGAGAATGAGCAGGATCAAATTCGGTTCAGCATTATCCACCTCACAAAACAGGAATTCCAACTTCTGGTTCATAGAGGACCGAACTGAAAATTTTCAAAAAGACACAAAAAATAAAACTAATTCAGCTAAAGGAGTTGATGACAGACTGCTAGTTCCTTATGTAGCAGAAATGCAAATAGGAAATCCTGATCACGGTATTGTGAAGGACATAAATTCAAATCCTAGGACAATCACCGTCTTTTGGCTTCAGTTTCCTAAAAAAATTACATGAATTATTTTTTAAAGATTATATATATATATATATATATATATATATACACACTGGAAGCATCTTGACATTGTGAAATGACAAGGTTTACTTTGCATACAACGTCCATTTTTAGACAACTCTTCAAAATACCCGGAGATAAATATAGTCATACCTCATGATGGCTAGTAGTATTCCAGAGAGAATGTGGCCAGAGAGGAGTCAGCTGAGAAAGAATACCAAGAGTCAAACACATCTCTAAACTAGCTAAGACAAACTTCAAACAGGTTTTAAGCAAGTTCTCAGGATCACACAAAGCAAGGGCAGTTTGTGTAGGGCAATGATAAAACCTTCCTGGAAATGTGGACATTATAAAATCTAGACAAATCCTTTGTGATTAAGATACCCATGGCCACCTTTTTAGTAGGTCTTTAAATTCATAGATGATTACTGCTATCAGAAATTTATTGAACACTTTGGTTCATAAGTAATACCTTGGTTTAAGTTAGTTCTGGAGAATTCATGTTCTTCATTTTGAGAATTTCAATCACAGGTATTCTATTTTGCATAAATTCCTCCCCCTCCCTTATACTTCAATTCCTCTAGTGCTCAGCCACTACCTCTCAAATTCATGGCCTCTTTTCCTATAATTATTGTTGTTGTTGTTGTTGTTGTTGTTGTGTGTGTGTGTGTGTGTGTGTGTGTGTGTGTGTTCTAAAGACAGTGTGTAGGTTAAAATATTTTCAAAATTTCCTATCGTTTTCACAAAATACTAAATTAAGCGTTCTCTTCGTTGGGAGTTTTTGGAGGAATGTGTTTTTACACAAATACCAGAATTCTCATTGGGAATTCATTCCAGTTGTCACTGTGGTAGATGGTATAACACTTTCCGATGTTTTTGTTAGAGATGAATGCTTGAACTGCATGACTCAACTTGACTTTTAAAGTTAAATCCTGATGCCTGTATGAGGAAACTTAAATATTCATTAATCCTTCAAGATTTATTGTTTAAACTAAGGTGTTGCCAGGAATGCTAGCTCATACCCTAGTTTTCTAAATGCCAAGTGCATGAATTTTATGAAGACTTGATACCTATGTTCAAATGACAATGGTCATTTCTACGCATGGGATAAACCCAAGGATTATTCTTTTTTTTTCCTAGTTGTGAAAAGTCATAGGTTGTAGGGTGATGTAGGGTCAGAAGTAGAAAAGAACTAATCATCCCTACCCCAAGAGAAAGAGAAAGTTCTTAAGACAATTTAGAAGTTGGTCGAGATGCACATCAACCCCCTTCTTCTTGGTTGGGATAATTCTGACAAACTTGCCTTATACTCATGCCAGATTTTTCGATGGTAAAATACTGTGCTGAGTGTCACAATAGCACATCTTTAGTACTTCTTTCTTTTTGTTAATGAACTTTTCTTCAGTGTTGCCTGGGCCTGGAAAGTTACTTGAACTATAATTCGTACCTCAGGTTCTTCTTGGAGGTCTAAAATTAAAACAAAGGTACAACCCAGATTTGTTTAGAAAATTCTAAAATATGGCTGTCAACATGGCTCCTCTGGGCAAGAAAGCATTATTTATTCAAATTTAAATAGTTGTCTTAAACAACCACCACAATGCAATGAGTATTTCTGAAAAATTTAACAGGAAACCCTCATGGCTACCATATATGGCAATTGAATTAACATTTTGAAATCCCAACTCGTAGAGCCCAATGAGTCATCAGGTCTTAGTTGAATGCTGCTTCTGTTTCTACCCAGAATAATAAGCTCTGTAAAGTAATTCTGGCTACAGGCATATTCGATATTTTCAGAGCACATGGAAAGAAAGTTTTAAAAAATTAGCCTTTCATGGAGTTAAGTGGCCAAAAAAATTAAAATTAGAAAAGGTGACACAGCAATCTGGAGGACTTGACATACAGATTAAAATACACTAGAATCAGACATGGACTTCAACCAAAGCTGCCCATATTTGTTGAAAGAGTTTCACTGCAGAGAATGACATTTATTTGGAAATTTTTGGAAATATATAATACTGATAAAATTCAGTATGGTAAATTACAAAACTGGGATGATGTTATTCATATTATTTCTATAGTAAAATGATAATTAAAGAAAAACAAACAAATGAAAAAGACCGAGGAAAGAATCCACAAGCCTTTAAGAAGGAGCTATCAGTTGTAAGACTTACATACAATATGGGACAATATGGAATGTAAACTTGAAAGATGATCATTGGTTACTTTGCTGAAAGAATTTTCTTTAGCTTACAAATTCAGGTCATTATTTCAGAGAAGCCAAGGCAGTAACTCAAGGAACTGATCACATAAAAACAACAGAGTCAAGAGCAGAAAGAAAGGAAAACACCCATGCTGCCAGAATGCTTTTTCACAACAAGTTTATTCAGAAACCACTGCCTAGGCAATGGTGTCGCCCACAGTGGACTGAGTCTTTCCACATCAATGGATAATGAAAACGATGTCCTGCAAATAAGACCAACCTGATCTAGATAATTCCCCTTCAAGAATTTGTCCCCATGTAATTATAGATTTAGTAAACAGTTAATCACTACAGCTACTGAAGACATGGCTTAGCAGTTAACAATCTATACTATACTGAAGAGGGGATGTTACCCACATCAGTTGGTCCACAATTACATGTAACTTCAACTCCAGCAGTTGTAAATACCCTCTCTATGTCTCTGCTGGAGCCTGTACTCAAGTGCATATATATCCTCAGATACAGAATCATATACATAATTTAAAAATAAAACAAATCTTTAAAAACTAACCAGTCCTATTATTTTTTGTGAACAATTTTGTCTTTGTAATGTAAGCATTTATAATTATTTCTCTATTAGAAGTGCTTTAACTATATCATAAAAATCTGGTAAGATGGGTTTTCATTTAACTTTAGGTATTTAATTTGTTTTGTTTTGTTTTACCTGATTTCTTCAGTGACTTATTGGTTAATAGCATATAGTCTTGTTTCTGTCCTAGGGTAGCTTCCAGAGTTTGACTAACAGTTAGCTTTTATCTTTATTCAGTATGATCTGCTATTATATAAGAAATAATTTCAATTATATTGTTTTGTTTACTAAGGCTTATTTTAACTCAGAATATAATCTATTTTAAAGGTTTCATGGGCTGCTGAGAAAAATGTGTGTTCTGTTGAATAGAAACTGTAGGTACCTATTAGTTTAATTTATAATGCTCTTTAAATCTGAGGTTTCTTTGTTGATTTTCAATTGAGACAACTTTCCTAAATGCTAGAGTTCAGTACTAAAGATATCCACTATTACTGTATCAGGATCTATGATAATTTTATGCCTATTAGTGTTTTATGAAATTGGGAACCCCAACATTAATTATTCCCTTTATTGATATGTAATAGCCTTATTTATTTCTTCTGGCTAGTTTTGTTTTGGCATCTACTTCATCAGATATCAAAAATCTATATACTATATTGTGTTCAGTTTTTATCATTTAGATATTCCAGCCCTGACTCTGATACTGTGGGTGTCTTTACCAGAGAGGAGTCTTTCTTAGAGCCAAGAAGCAGTTGTATCTAATTTTGTTAGGTTTTGTTTTCTTGTTTTTATTTTATTTTGGTTTACTTTGGTTTTGAGTGGGAATCAGAATAAAATTTTAATCATGCTAGGCCACTGCTTATGAGCTTGCTCCAGGATTCCAGTTTTAGACTAGTCACCCTTTCTCCATCTTTTTATTGATGAGTTAGGGACATTTATATTTAAGGTTATTATGCAAGTTGTTTACTAACTGCTTTGATTTTATTGGCTGATTATTTCGTTTTTTTGTTTTTATTTATTTGCTTACTTCTGTTGCTGTTGGTTGTAGTTTTTTCTTTCCTTTTCTGGTTGGGTTTTGCTGGCTAATTGTGTGAAATATGGTGGATTCTGTCATAACTAGGTTTGTTCAGCTATTTCTCTCATGAAATTTAATTTTCTCTTGTACTTATTATTGAGACTTCATTTTTCTCTCTATGCATCATTACTTTTCATATCTTCTGCAATGCTGGCTTGGTTGTTATAAACTGCTTCAGCTCAAGTTTGTATTGAAATGACTTCTTTTTTCAGGACTTTTCAAAGACAATTTTGTTGGTTATAGTTGGTTGGAAGTTACTATTTTCATTACTTGAAACATATCATTTTGTGCTTTCTTGGCTTGTACAGTTACTGATGAGAGCTCTCATATTATCATTATGTCTTTAACATTTTTCTTAGAGCTTTTCTTTGCTTCGTATTTTTTAATATTTTGACTGCAATATGCCACAGTGAGGTTCTTCTATGGTTACATTTGTGTGGGGTTCTAAATGCTTATTGCATTTGTATTTCTACTTATTTCTTTAGATTTGGGAAATTTTCTGGTGTAATTTTATTGAATAAAGTCTCTATGTGTTTCATTTCTAATACCAGTTCCTTCTTCTGTCTTGTGGATTCTCAGATTTAGTCCTTTGATCTCAGAGTTCTGGAGTCCTGGGGTCGGCTCATAATTTTTCTTAACAGTTTCTAAGTGTAAAACATTGTCAACCTTGCCTTCCATCCCAAGTACTCCATTTTCTGATTGTTTGCTTCTTTGCAAAGTCATTGATCATTTTTATTAGTAAGCTTTTAAAATCAACATACCCCATTTCACATATCTTTAATTTCGGCAACCGAAGAGTCATTATCTTTTAAAGAAGCCATGTTGCTTTGCCTTTTCTATTTCTTGTGTTTTGTGATGCAATTTTCCCATCCATTGGTTGGTATGACTCTTCCAGTATTACTTGGGATGTTCTTGGTGATCAGCTTACTAATCTGGGTTCAATGCTCAGCTCCACTAACTGTTTAGAAAATAAACTTTTACGGATAAAGTATTAAAATGTACAAGATATTCTTGAAGATATTCTTGAAGTTATTTAAAGCCCACTAATTTATCACCACTGGTCATTAACCAGGGGGAAAATTAACACAGAATGCTCTCTGAAATTAATGTTGTTTAGTATAAATATGGACATTGTAAATGAATGAGATAAATGACAAACAGGAATGGAGGAAATAAAGGAGGAAAGCAAAGCCAAACAAATTAAAAGAAACAGTAAAAAAGTGATATGGAAGAAAGAAATAAGGTATAAATAAGAAAAAATGTTTCTAATAATAGGAAGGTTCCAAGAAAACTCAGGTAATTATAAAAGGTGGATAAAAATAAACAGGAGAGTTTTAAACAAGAGCAGAAACAAATATCATTAAGAATATAATAAAGCAAGAAAAGAGAGGAGAACCATATGAGGATAAAAGAAATATCAAATAAAGAAAAAATTAAAAGGAAAAATAATGCTTAATTATAAAAAAATCATTAACAAAATTAGATGGTTGTATTAGTAAGTATAAGACTAAAAATAGGTTTTAAATACGATTAAATAAACTATTGCTAAAGTGGTAACAAAAAGAAAAGGAGTGGAGACACAAAGAAAACAAAACGTATGCTTAGATCCTTGCATGTGGGAGACCTGTCTTGTAATTTTAACAACTAAGAATTAACCTGCTGAGGGGCTGCAGCTGAAGGTCACAACTGTAAAACTAGAGCTGTCAGGCTCTGTAGCAATGAAGAGCAATGGAGTGCTCCAGAGCTTGACACACTGCTGAGATGGGCTTAGGGTTATCCTCAGTCAATGGGATCTACCTTGGTTCATGCATTTTACTGCTCAAGAAGTCTGCTGCCAACTGCAGTTTTAATCTTTTTTTCTCTTTTTTATTATCTTTAATTTTTTTTACAATACAGTGGTTATCCCTTCCAATTGTATTCTTTGAGAGTTCCTCATCCCATTCCTCCTCCCCTGTCTCCCAGAGGATGTTCCCATACCCCCATACCTCCCCACATCCCTCGAGGTCTCCCCATTTCCTGGAGCCTCAAGTCTCGAGGGTTAAGTGCATCTTCTCTCATTTAAGCCAGACGAGGGTGTTCTCTGCTGTACATGTGTCAGGGGCCTCGTATCAGTTCCTATATGCTGCCTGTTTGGTGGCTCAATGTCTGAGAAATCTTGGGGGTCCAAGTTTGTTGTGACTCCTGGTCTTCTAGGGTCACCCTCCTCCTCTACTTCCAGCCTTTCCATAATTCAAACACAGGGGTCCCCAACCTCAGACCATTGGTTGGTTATAAGTACCTTCTTCTGTCTCAGTCAGCTGCTTGTTGGGCCTCTCAGAGGGCAGCCATCCTAGGCCCCTGTCTGTAGCATCATTAATAGTGTCAGGTCTTGGAGCCTCTCCTTGAGATGGGTCCCAATTTGGTTCAGTCACTGGACCTCCTTTCCCTCAGTCTCTTCTCCATTTTTGTCCCTGCAGTTCTTTTACACGGGAATAATTCTGAGTCATAGTTTTTGACTGTTGAATGGCAACTCCATCCCTCCACTTGATGCTCTCTCATTTTACTGGAGGTGGATTCTACAAGTTCCCTCTTCTCAATGTTGAGCATTTCATCTAAAGTCCCTCCCTTTGAATCTTGAGAGTCTCTCACCTCCAAGGTCTCTGATACATTCTAGAGGTTTCCCCCACCTCCCACCTCCTGAGGTTGTATATTTCCATTTATTCTGTTAGCCCTATTAATACCTGATCATGTTCCCCTTTCCCTGCCCCTGCTCCTTCCCTCCCACTTAGGTCCCTCCCTCCCTTTAATCTTGTCAGATCTGCCTCTTACCTGTCTCTGTAACTGGGTCAGAGCTACCTCTCTCACCCAGCATCTAGGAAAGAATAAATTTAGACCTCTGTCTTGTTGTTGTTCTTCTTCCTCAGGCTCCCAGAATAGCTTTATGAAAAACTAAGTTCACAGTCAGGATAGCACATGACCAAATCATCAGAAACATAGAGACTGACAGGAATATTCTATTCCCCTTCTGAACCATCTACTCAGAAAATTACTGTCTCACCAAGCCCCACAATTGTTTTTGAGGGGTTTGAGACCTGTAGACAGGACACCAATCTATTTATATCAGGGTCATCTGGTTTACCTTTTGTAGAAGTCTTTGTCATCTCTGTGAGGAGAACCTCACATAATTCAGTTTGGCCTTCTTTCTATGTGAATTGTCCGTCTTGCAACTATCTTTCCAATTTTCTTATAACTGCCCTCATGAGTTTCTGATAGTCTATCTCTCCTTCTATTTTTGGAATAAAGTTTGTTGTTCTTTTCCAATTCTTGTCTTTTTACTAGATTACACATAATCAACTCCTAATCTGCTATCTTACCCAGAAATTCTACCTTGTCTGCTTTTATTTCAAGACACAATTTTTGCTTTCTAAAAGAATGTATAATATTTATTATATTTATCTTTTATTTAGTTCTCCCTTGTTCCACTAAATGATTATTATAAACACTTTGAAGGCTAGAATGTCATAATTTTAACTAATATTTCTCAGTATTATAGAACTCTACCTGACATATAATGGGATTATTTATGAAATGACTGAACGAAAATATTATTCTCACTGTTGTCCCTTCTTGGCAAAAAGTAGTTACTGACTATCTAAACAAAAGAGCCAGAAAATATTAATAGGTATGACAAGCAAGTTATACATGATGAAGGAAAATTTCAGCACAGACTTTAGTATGGACACAAGCCCCCAAATATAAATCAAAACATTATTCAAAGGGTGACTAATTATTTCCAGTCATTGGCACTTGCAGTTCATTCCTCTGCTGTGAAATAACTCCTCATGAACCTTATATCTCACTTTCCCACACTAGAAGTTAAAAATTGTACTTAACATTGTATTTCAAACGCAGTTTCTGGAAGATAATTTCGGGCATGGCTGTCCATATCCTAGTGTAACAAGAGGGGAACCCAATCTAGCCTTTTTCTCTCAGTGATTTAAAATAGTCATTCAAATCTATGTATTCAGAAAATGTTAACTAATGAATCAGAGTGTGTAAATACTGACTGTGACCATAAATATGTTAATCGTGTTTTAAAAAGCTTTGTTCTCAAATAGTGAATTAACTTGTAAAATGCATTATACATAACAGTGACTAGAATTAAATTAGAATTAAATAGTTTAAAATATTTGAAAATATACAATTTTAAATTTAATGTGAAAATTTGACTTTTGGCTGAAATGAATTTTCAAAAAGTCTTGCTATTCCGACCTTTTCCAAAACAAATGAATCATGGACAATCTGAATGAATGGATGACTTTTTTCCAGAAATATATCAAACCGTAGCCATTTTTCCACCATTACCTTGTGGCAAGAAAGGGTATTGACAAGTAATGACAGCTACTTTAACTTAATGATTTTGCCATGGTATTCATCTTTCTGTCCTGACCAGCATTTTATTTTGACTTCGGCCAAGAGACTCTCTGGCTAATTAGCTTTGGAGCCATGAGGTTGGATGAGCTTGGGTCATTAGAAGTAAGACTTGCATATTCATATAGATGTGTTCTGATGAGTGACTGTGACCCAGGGCTTGGTATTTTGTAGCCCACCCTACTCTCTTCTCCTGCCCTAATTTTAGCTTTGGCTTTAGCTTAGCTTTTGGCTGCACACAGATTATACTCTGATTATGGACGCGTAAATTTTAATGTTGAAGCTATTTTTAATGCTGCCATTTCTCCAGAAGAGAATGCTACTTAGTAGTGATGTTGCTCACCTATTCCCTATGAATTGAAATATTCCCTTCTAGAGGAAGAAGGAGGGTTCATAAGTGTGGAGGTTTTAAATGAGAATGCCCCCTCCCCTGGCATAATATATTTTGGTTTTTTGTCCACAGCTGGTAGAACTGGCCTTGTTGGCAGTGGTGTATTGCTGAGGGTGGGCTTAGAGGCATCCAACGCCTACATCATCCCCAGTTCTCTCTCTCTCTCTCTCTCTCTCTCTCTCTCTCTCTCTCTCTCTCTCTCTCTCTCTCTCTCTCTCTGAGGATAAGATGTAAGTTCTCAGCTTCTTCACTAGTTCCATCCTGCCAGCTCACTGCTGTATTCCTTACCATGATGATCATGAACTCACCTTCTGAAGTTGTAAGCAAGCCTCCATTTAACTACTATCTTTTATCAGTTTCCTTGGCTACTCTGTCTCTTTGTATATAAATACATAAAATATTCATATAAATATATAATGTAAATATATAAATTATGTATATAATATACTATACACACATACATATATACCTAGTACCACTTTTATTGTCTTTACCATCATCATCTGTCTCTCCAGTTATGTTAGGTTGCATTCCATAAAAACTACTTAATATTACTACTCCTTCCTCCAGTCGACCATGTGAAGCAGAGTAGAAAACTAGGAAGATGTAGCAAACTCAGGTTTTTTCATTTTCACACTGGAGTCAGCTCAGCTGTTGAGGAAGCTGTGGCACTGCAAGTGCTCGGGGTGATGAAGACTAAGTGCAAAACCAAGTGCTAGATGGTGATTCCAAACAGGCAGAATGTAAATGCAGTAGACGCTTGCTCAAAGGAAAGCTGGGACACACTCTGCACAATCTAAAACCAAAGTGGGACTGACCCTGGTGCAGCATTTCTTGTCCTAATGAAGACAATGGCTTAAAAAAGACTTCTAAGAGAGCATTACTTTTTTTGTTAGAGTAGATACAACCTGTAACTTCCTTTAACATTGTTTTGTAAGCCAATCCAGTGTAATTTAATAGGTACATATTGTCTTCACAATTGTAATTAACTTTTTCTTTTGGTTTGATATTTTTATTTGTTCTCTAAAAATTTCATCTATATATAAAAAGTATTTTGATGACATTAATCCCTGCTCTCCTCTTCCATTTCCTTCTAGACTCCACTACTGCCTGTTCCATCAACATCTTATTTGTTTTATTTCATTATATCCCACAAAGCCCCATTAGTGCAGAACATAGATTCATGGTTGTGATGCTATCCACTGGAGCACTGTTAACCTCTAAGTGAAAAATGACTCCCTCTCCTTCGGCACCCATCAATTGCCAATTGCAGTTGCCTTAACACATGAGCCTCACTGGAAATTTGGCTGGCTTCAGACTGTACAGGTCTTGTGCAGGTAATCATGCTGCTTGCTGTAAGTTCATGATATAACAGCCACATTGTTCCAGAGGAAAGCATTTCACAGCAGTCTTCCTCACACCCCAGTTCTTAAATTCTTTTGGCCTACATATGTAACAGAGCACTGCCTTGTCTGGTTTCAGTGGGAGAGGATACACCTAATCCTGTAGAGACTTGATACCCCAGGGAAGGGGAAGGCAGAGGGTGGGTTGGGGGAAGTCACCCTCTTAGAGATGAAGCACAGGGGAGATGGAGTGAAGAACTCTGGGAGGGTATACTGGGGAGAAGGACAACATTTTAGATGTAAATAAGTAAAACAATTAATTAAAAATTCTTTTGGCCTTTCTGTCTGCTTATACTCTTTATATATATATATATATATATATATATATATATATATATATATATATGTGTGTGTGTGTGTGTGTGTGTGTGTGTGTGTTTGTGTGTGTGTGTGTTAAAATTTTTCATTAAAGTGTAAACAATTCACACTAACACTGAAGCAAGAGACTGATGAGACCTCATTAGTTAGAGTACAAAACAGCTTTAGTGAATAAAATAAGAAGTTAATAATTTGTTGTCCTTCAAAAATTGGTTTAAGAAAATGATGAAATACTGGGGATATAGAAGTCAATAAATCTCAGGATACCATCAACAATAATAACAACCTAACAATAAAATAAACATTCATAAAAACCAAAGAAAATACAGGATGCTTCTGAGAAATTCAAATTCTTTAAATGACTCGGTAAGAAGTAAAATTGGATACAACAATAACCATATTAATAATTTATCCTGACTAACAAAAAAGACAAGAATCCATAAGTCAGTTCTATTTGGCTTTTATTTTCCTGTTAAATAACATTTCAAAAAATTGAAAATGTTAAGAGCCTTCAAAACTTATTTAATGAAGTTCAACAATTTTGTTACGAAACCAGAACATAAAGGAAAAATACCAAGCAAGCAGGGATGATAAATCTTATTAATAAACATAATCACAAAGAATTAATTACAAGTTAAAATCAGTAATTTTTAGAGAACAGTACAAAGTATTAAATGGTATTTATTTTAGAACTAGATGTAGTATGGGAAATATATTAACATAATTTCTAAAACTTAAGAATTAGATAAAGTGCATTGTTACAGATGGTATTTTTGTGACTTAATGACATTATAACATCAAACTAGAAATTGATAAGTTCTTTAATGAATGAAAAATCATATAACATTTAATAAACAGGTTTCATTAAAGTCTTAACAAAACCTTTTATATTTAAATTTACTTTTAACTCTTACATAAAAATGTTTGACTATAGGAAGAATCCTAATTGATTCAACAAAGTAAGAGAATTAAGTGAATTGGGAATAGTGAAAAAAATGAGTCAAATGTAATATTTGTTCAGAGTAGAATAGCAGGAGAAGTCATGAACAGTATCAATACAAGATCATTACAGAAAACTCAGTAGAGCTAATTGGAAAAATTGGAGACAAAAACCCAGTTCAACAGCAATAAAATTATTTTAAAATCCATGAATTAGTTCAGCAGACTTGCAAGACTTTTATAGGGAAAATTATGTAATTCCACTGAAGTGAATATAATTAAGCTTGAATATGTTTTGGTTAAAGAAATTAAATAGTATAACAATGTTAATTAAATTTAAGTCAATCTATAAATTAAATGTAACTGCCCAAAATATTTTAATGAAAGCTCTTTCTTAATTCATCTGCAAAAGCAAGTACTCATGAATAACTTTAAAATTGAGTCACAGGAATAAGAATATAAACCATTAAGGATACTTTTTATTTGTTTCATAGCTTTGTTTTTTTGTTTTTGTTTTAGGAAAGAGGGAATGTTACCCCTTTTTAGCATTTAAGTATTTTTGAAACATAACTATTTCAAGAATACGGGTTTGAGAAGATAATAGTGTTTTTCTGGACTGCTTGGATAATTGCCTTGCAGATCTTTCTTTCCTTATAATATCTAAGATGTTTATTGGATGGTAAGAAATGAGAAACCTTAGTTTGGCTTCACCAAGCTATATCCATTTTTCCAGTCTACTGGAAGTTCTATATTTTGAGAGATTGGTGGACAATACCCAGCCAGTGTCAATATAACACTATACATTTTATTCTCACCTGGGTTCATTTTTCTATTATCAAGATGTGAAGAAAACCAGAGATGCTAGTACATCATGAGCATCACCAACTCTCAGTTAGGAAGGTGGTTATGAAATTAAAATAACAACCTAAGGGCTGAAAGGCACTGCCACCTGAAAATACTCATACACAACTTAAGTTCTATTTGCTTTCTAATAGCTTTCCAAAAGCTTTTATAATAGCTTTTCTTTTTAATAGCTTTTGGTGTATGTCAGACTGTGGCTAAGTCTGTATATATGTAGTCATGTTATGTGCCCACAGAGGCCAGAAGAGGGCGTCAGATTCCTAGGAGCCAGAGTGCTAAAGTTTGTGAGCCGCCTTATGTGGGTGCCAGTTTCTAGCTTGCAGACTCCTGTCCCTATGATTGAGAAACAAGTGCTCTTAACCGCTGATCCATCTCTCCAGTGCCATTTCGAAGACAATAATGCTTTCTTGGCTGCAACTCTTAACTTCTACCCATTTGTTCAGCTTACATTTCTCAACCATACCCATTCAAACCCTGTGTCAGCAGATTTCAGGCTTAGAACTACTTCATGACAGCATTGACTTAGTTTCCCCAAAACCACTAGGCAAAACTTCAAGACTTCTTCTTTGGTTGCAAAAAAGTTACAAAAAAGGAAGCAGGTGGTGTGGAAGTCTGTGAAAATGTACCTTAGACAGTTAATCTTCAGCAAAAGAGTGTTGGCCAAAAGAATCCATCCTTATATGAAAATTACCTCACTTTTAGCTATGTGTTCATGAGTTTAAACCAAAAGAAACAAAGCTTGTGGATACAAAGGAACATAACCTGATTTGTGTAAGATTTCTAGACATCTCTATTGTGGAGACAATTGGCTACCAGGCCAGTATGGCAATGCAACGTTTTCACTCGTGGTTTATTTGCTTCACCTCTTAGCTTCTGGTGTTTTGACCTAACATATATCTTAAAGTGGTTTCCTGCCATTCAGTGGATACTTTGAGGTTGATGAATTTCCTCCAGCGAAATGTCTCATGGATTCATTTTCCAGAGACCCCTTAAGACCCTGCAGATGTATGTACCTCTTCTCGAGCAGTAAGTTCTGCATATGAAGGAACTATGATTGTTGATGGGCAGCATTATGTTATTTAAAGCCTCAGCACCCTCCCCTTAGACAAGAACTCAGCTTGTTACTTCTCTCCAGTGCCCCTTCACAAGAGAATCAAATGGCTACAACATCACTTTCTTTTCTTTTGAAAGGATGTACCCGGTACATCACTCATTAGGTAAAAAGACAGTGCTGTCTACTCATCTCCCAGTGCCTGGGCAGCCAGCTGTCTACACACTGGAAACAAAGTAGGCAAGTGTGAAACCTGCTCTGTCTTCTGAAGAAAGGGTTAAGCAACCACAACCTCCGTGGCTTCTTTATCCTGTTAGGCCAGTGGGCACTGTTTTCATAGTAACGAACCACAATTTTTCTGCTCCACAAAATTCTAATGCTGTCAAGTATGGTAAGACAGATGATCCTTCTTAAAATGATACTTTACAAAGCAAAACAGATATAACTCAGTAACTGTGCATCTAATTGCCTTAATTGCCTCATTTATCACATGACTTAAGTGAGCTGATGTTTCCTACTTTGCTTCACCCATGTAATTCTTGTAATAGAAGAGCTGAGATGCGGTGCCAGGCATGAGCGAGAAATACTCTCTCCTGAGAAAAGATATCATGGAGTAATGTTGGATTTGGGTTCCAGTTTATTGAAAAATCAATGTCCATTTGTATGACCAACACATATGGCTTTCTTCCAGGCTGATGATGGCTTTGGGGGTCTGGATATCAACTAATGAAGTCAGATCATTTTACCAAGCACCCGAGTTACACTTGGCAAAGTAACTTTGTCATTAAAACCTGGTTTATCATTTCTGTGTGGTTTTCTTCCTATCTCCCTATCCTCTCCATTTCACCTGCAGTTACAGAGTTGTTTTCCTCACATGCAGATAACAGACTTAAGGTTCTAAATTTTAACATTTAAAAGGTGACTCCTATGATGTCTGGAGTTCACAGTATACACAGTTCCCTCATTTATCTTTGTTTCTATCAGGAGCAAGAACACACACACAAACACACACACACACACACACACACATTTTTATATGATCTTATTCAGCTTTGATTCAAAATTGACACTTGAGCAGGTCAGAGCCAGATTTTTAACAGGCCCAATAGAAATTTGTCAGTTTATCTGTCATGGGTAAATCAACAAGGCTGAATTTGTCTACTGTGTTGATGCATTCCAATAAACATAATCCGGCTGACATTTTATATAAGTGCCTTCATAATTAAAAAAAAACCCTTAATTCCTCATAAAGTAATACTGTTTCCTCATTATTAAATGGAATAGCAATCTAAATTTCAATGTTGTTTTCAGTCCAGTGTTCTGTCTCCTTAGAGAACACTCTTGGCATGATAGTCATTGGCAACCAAGGCTCTAGAAAGACAAGCCTTATTTTCATTTCTGAGATCTGCCAGGAGTGCCTACTCAGCCACAGAGCATGGTTCCTGGGTTCTGCTTTGGCCCTGTTGTATAAAAACCTTCATTTACAAAGACACCAGGAAATCACAAAGTCTATGGGAAGAAAGAGAATCAGACATTAGTGATTCTATACAGCACCACACTGCTTTGTCAAGAGGAAGGAAGTCAAGGTCTTTTAGCACAAGTCCTCCTGCTGCATATGGGACTACAGGAATGCTGCTATGGAGGAAATTGGTTGGTCTTTTGTCTCTCTATTCATTGCTCAGCCCCCGGTTGCCTAGTACTGGAATATTTGCTCTGGCTGGTAGTATTTTTTTTTTTTTTGGTTGCTCTGAATGAAAAAAGGTAACTTTCTAGAGAACTGTTGTCTGTGACAAATATCATCTACAGTCTAGAGATGGGACACTTAAAGTAGAAAGTATTAAAGCTAGTTTCTGAAGTGTTCAAGTGTGAGTGAGGTGCCCACTCATGGTCATGCATGGACAGGTACTTAGTGGTTGAGACCATTTAGTGTTTGTTCGTTCAGAGGACTCAGATTTGAGACCACATTGGGTGTCTCAAATCTGCTTAATAGTGAAAGTTTCAGGGAATTCAATGCCCCTTTCTAGCTTCTAAAGTCATCTTAAATGTACTATACATGGTGCACATAAACATACAGACACACACACACACACACACACACACACACACTAAATAGAAGTCTTTTAAAGAAACTAAAAATAGGAAACAACAAAGTATATTTGGACATAATGTAATGAACATTCTTAAGAGTTTAAATCAGACATGAATATATTGGCTTTGCATTAGTTGTATCTGTTTTGAACCAAAAATTATAGCACAGAAGTGAATACAGATATCCTGAAGGATTCAGGCTCACTTATAATTTTGAACAGTAAAGATATACATTTAGTGAGCTGTAATAATAAAATTTGTCAAGTGGTTCTTATAGGATACATGATAACTAGGAGACCAACAGATAGGAGAATTATATAGCTAGAAAGTAGAGTTTACAAGGAGAACCCCTCAAGGATCAGATACAAACTCAGTGCTTTACAGATGTAGTAAGGCATACCACTGGATGTTAATAGGAAATTAACAGAGTTGATCCCCATATATAAGACTCTCTTTTTCTTTTCCTTTGTTTTCATTCTTTTCCTTTTCTTTTTTATTCCTCTTCTTCTTCTTCACCTCTCTCTTCTTGTTTTTGAACAAATAATTTGTTTCTCCTATATAATCTCTGTTTAAAGATAAAGATTTAAATAGATAAAATAACTCTCTCCAGGACATTTGTCTGCTAGATACTGTCAAAGAACAATTAACTATTGTTAATACATTGTTATTGTTACTTAATAGGTCTTTATTATAAGTCCCATTCTTACTGAATATTTTCCCCTTCTATAAGTTAAGATATTGGGTCCAGGAAGACTTGAATCCTTAATATAGCAGCTGTTAGGCCTTTCTGCCTGATGTGACTAGAGGACTAGTAGACAAGCAGCTCCTCTTGAGTAACTAAACCAACTGTTCTCATTGCATTTTTTTTTTTACCAAAACATATTATAGTTTCAAAGGCATTTGATTTTAGCCAAGACTCTTTCAAACAGCCTGTTCCGGAATGTTTGACATTAGAAACCTCAGTGAACTCCAGTTGCCATTCTCAGCTGGGAGGTCCAGCAGAAGGCCTATGATAGGTACAAACAACACCATCTTTTATATGCATGATTGATTTAAAGACCCTTGCCACATTACTCATGGTGGCTATATAAGTGTAATCATCACCTTACTTTCCAAGTCACTCAGGAAACACCTTCGTGTGCTGCCCTTTAATAGTTAAAATTAGATCCAAGAAAAGTTTCCCTCTAGTGGACTTTTCATGCCCATTTTGTATGCTTGCCATTAATAGAATGGGCTAAGCCGGTGATAAGAAGAGGAGATGGCAAGCATTGGAAGCAGCAGCACTAACAGCAGTACAGGACACCTGAAGACATCCAGAGAATGGCCGGCATTAGAACCAATGGGAAGCAGAAGCAACAGATCACATTAACAGAGAGGAGAAACCGTGAGCTCTGGTTGCTAAAAGGGCCAGGAGAAAGTGGTCAACTGTTAAGGGCCAAGGGTTTTGACATCATGATCCCAAGATAAAACAAGCCATCACTGAAACAGAGGGTACTAATTCTGAGCTGCGGTTCTCTCCCCAAGGCACTTTAACACTAGAAGGCTCTGCCTAATGCTGCCTCTTACTGCTGCTGAAAGCTAAGGGATATCATGGCTGCCCAGCACTGGGCTGTTGTGGATTAAAGCATTTGCCTTCAGCCTGACTACTGAGAGGCACATGTGTCTCCATTTGAACGCTTGAAACAATAGACCTCTTAGATTCTTTCACGGTTAGAAGATTCTGTAACTGTTATGGTAGCCTCTACTCCTTGAAAACTTCACTGCTCCAGGATTGCTAACACTAGAATTTTTCTTTATCAACCTATATTAGTGAATTTTTCATCTAGGAAAGAAGGCACTGGCTAGCTATAGTAACAGACTGATTTTTAAGAAAGTGCAGATGAGAAAAGTGAATTCTACATTAATGGAATATGCATTGTGGCCTAGGTATTTTCCATGTTGTATCATTTCAGTCTTAAACCTTGGAGATAATATGAGCTGCTCGAGTTACAGATTTTAAAACCAATGGTCATAGAAGTGTATATCCTTTGTACAAGGAAACAAAGAGAAACAATTGGTTTTGTATAGCTATGTATTTAAGAGAGTTTCATGTTGTTATATGTTACCATGTTCATGCTCAATCTTTTCCTCTCATCATATCTTCAGTATTAATGATATATTCAGATGAATGAATTTAATAGAAAGTTTTCCATCCCCATTTAGCTTCAGGTTCAGCAACTGTCACCTATGATACAGAACCTTCCTTGGGTTATCCTTATCCCTCACCTACCCTCCTGTTCTTTTCCTACTCAACGAGAGCCATTCTTGCCTCTACTCCTGCCTTCTAGTTCTTCCTACTACTTCCAAATTATCTTACTACTGAGAAGCAGGAATAGTGTGATTATATTGCCAGACCAGATCTCTAAGTTTTAAGTCTACTATAATAAAATGGCCAATGTCATGTCCAAAGGATACCAATAGGATTTACAATAACATTTCAAAAGGGGAAGTGATTGATTATACTTCATCACTAACACCACAAATAAGTCTAATGAACCAGAATAAATAACCATTCTTTAATAGTATCCTGTATCACAAGAAACAATATCACCATGGTTTATATTTACAATTTGCATTTATTTGTATAATTAACCATACAGTAAAAAATACATATACATAGTATAGGTTTTCCCATTGTTTGAGATTCATTACACAGTGAGAAGTACCTTAAAACTAGTTAAGTAAAATTGTCAAGGAATGAAATATAGTGATGTGCTGAGTAATATAGTAAATGCAACTGGTTATTATTGTGGAAGCTGCTTTAATAAGGGATACCTGCTGTGAGGAGATAGCACATAATTTGAATAATGAAATGGAAGAAACCGCATGGATTTGTTGAAAAAGAATATCGAAAATGGAAGGAACAGCCAATATGGAGATGATTTGAATATATTCTAATAACTAAATATAAACCAGTTCAGCTGGGGGAGGTGCAGCGCAAGAGGATGTGGCTGCCCATGAAGGAAGGGATTGTTTTAAGATAAGGACAGTCCCTGCAGGTCTTTGAACTAAGAAAGACATGAAACACCAAAGAAGAAAGCCAAGTTAGCAGCTGGAATAAAAGCCAGACTTATAAGAAAAGCTAAATAAATATTGGAAAGGAAAGCTGACTGAGGATATTCTACCTCCATCGATACCCTTTTAAGGAGAGAGAGATGGTGAGAAGTGGTGAACCGTTATCTGATGTGTCTAAAGTCACTCCCTGGTCAAAGAAAGTGATGAGTTTAGAAAATTGTTTGGCTAATATGGTCCTCATATACAAAAGATTGAGCATAGAAATTCTATCGACATCTAATTGCTGGCATGTGCAGGCTGATAAGTGTTACCAAATGCCTTTCTAAATAAGTACGGAGTGGTGTGGAAAGAAATGTGTCTCGGTTGGCTAAATGGTGAAAGCAGCAACCTATTAAGAGAATTATTCTCAGAGTTTGGATGTAAATTGATTTTATGAGCATGTCAAGAAGTCAATCAATGGCAGACTTGTAGCAACATAGCAGAGCAAAGAATAATATACGAAGCAGATTCTAGTCAAATATGAAAGCTCTGATCTTATCATGGGGAATGTCCAGTTTAATGACCACACAGCTGTTCTTTAGTACAGTTTGCCATTTATGAATTTTGGTGATGTTGTTTCAGTTCCGTTCTCAACAATTAGACATACATGGATTTATTAAAAAAAACCCACAACTTTATAACTTTACAACCTTACTTTTTAAATCAAAGATAAGTTTATGCAACACAAAATCACCTATCTTAAAGCCAACAGTCAGGTCTATTTAGTTCACCCATAATGTTATTCATCTTTCACCTCAGCATTGTGCCAAAAAGTAGAAACAGTTCAAATTCTGTCAATGAATGAATGACCAAAAGGTGATGTAACCGTAAAATCAAATATATGCACCCACAGAAAGGAAAGAGTACTGCTGCATATTGCCAAGTGAATGAATACCAAAAACATGCTAAGTTTTAAAAAAATGACCTAAAAATTCACATATTCTGTATTTTGATTTATTTGAAGTGTTATATGCTATGTATAAATACCAATGTAAGTACAGATGTATAGAAGCATATAGACACACATACATTTTTCTTTGGGGGAATTATTATAAGGTTTTGAACCTACACAATATGGAAGCATGAGAAATAAATGATGTAAAGTTGAGTTTCCAGAAAGCTGTTGGAATCTGATGCCTACAGGCATGACTAGAAAGACAGGATGATTTGGGGGAAGGGATACAAGAACAAGCAGCCATCTGTAGATCTGAGCTAGAGCCCTACAAAATGAGTTGGAACCCATGTGGCTTCCTTATCTCCTTTAAGTTCCTGTGTTTAATAATGAAGGCTTTTGTTTTCCTTCCAGGAAGAGCTTGTACTCTCTGTCACAGAACTCACTGTTACCTGAACCAAGAGGTGAAGAACCCAGTGCAGGAGATGTAGCAGCTGGAGGAAGTGGAGGTCTCAAAGCTGACACTCCACAGATAGGACATGAGAAGTTCAGCATCTATTGATATAGGCTACCAGAGCACCAGAGCTCTGAGCTGTGTCAACCTCTGCTCCAGTAGAAGATAACCTGGTTTTGAACTGATTGGCTAAGGGATGCATACATCTGCAAAATTAGTTTTCCAGCTTAGCCAAAATAATGAGAGACAAATCATTTTTAAACTCCAGAAGATGCTTATAGAAGCAATGAGTAAGCAAGTATGAGATCAGGTGTTGGCAAGCGTTTTAACACTTCCCCCTGCCTACACAGTGTGCAAAAAGTATTTTGTAAATAACTTACATAGATCAGAAGATAGATGGAGAATATTTCCAAGACAGTTAAGATGGTTTTGTTGTTGTTGTTGTTGTTGCTGTTGTTGTTGTTATGTCCTCACAAAAACTCTACAATAGAGTTTAAAATGTACTTTGTCATTATGAAAAATGTGGCATACAGGAGAAAGTTAGCTGAGGTACTATGTTGCTAAAACCAAATTTAGTTCTATTTCACTACAATGTGCATGCTCTCTCCACTCCATAGCACTGAAGCTGTACCGTGACTCTCACCTGCTCTATTTTGCATAGAAGGAAGATTTTGCCTTCTCTTTCTAACTTTTCCTTTTTCAGAAAGGAGGCAGAATATATGCTTCCTCTTCTATGTGGCTATCAAGAAAAATGAAGCTCTGCAGCTTGTACTTTTCCAGGGATTGCATGAAGTTTCTTAGTAATGTATATTCATTATCTGCTACTTACAATCTACCCTGAAGCAACAGACAAGCAAAGTCTTAGAAAAATTTAATTTACATGTTTGTTGGTGAATCTTAGAAATGAATGCCAACATGTACCATTTTGCAATGGAAAAATGTTTAATATTATCACAAAACACTTTGTATATAATTTATCCAGCCAAAGAAGCAGCTTCAAAAGTCATATATAATATTTGCCTATAATGAGGCATCAAAGTGATAACAGCTAGCATTACTTAGAACTACGTGCATTTTTTTTTGCTAAGAGCTACACATGAATTATTTAATGCATATTAATGACCACTGAATGGAAGAGGTAATTATGTATTTTGATTAATGCAAATGAGGTTTTAAAAATTTGCTCAAAGGCATAGGCAGTGAACTAATCAGATCTATTTAATTGTGAAGTACTTGATTTTAATTACTATATCATTTAAACCTCATTAGAAATATTTCTGATTATTGAACAAGTATGAACAGAGTGACTATTAGGTGTTCAAATAATTACACTGAATTAAAACAATGTAAGATAGGATATATGAGGAATATAATTACAATCATAATTGTGTGTTCTAATGGCTGGTTTCAAAGCCATTTTCTTAAAAGTATACTAATGTGTGTCAGATGAAAACAGGGTATTTGAAAAGCGTCTCTGAGAAAACTGGGCGTATGGTAATCCTTCCCACAAGGACATTGAAATTGCTGATTTTGTTTTCATAGACAGCAATTAAGTATAATCTTATAACTGCAACACTGATTGATTGAAAATTAGCACAATTTATGAACATGAAAACAAACTAGCAAGGCTAGTCAATCATCTTCTCTTTTCATAACTACATGTAAAGGAGAAAAAGGTAGACGATGCTTGCAAAGTGCGCCTGGAGATTGTTACTGCAACTATAGCAGATCCCCGTGTAGACTATTTTAGATTTCTCCTTTGCTACTTGTGTTGTTGCTTCTTTCCTCCCATTCTTAATTTTACACTATTTCTTCTTTGATATTTAGGTTTCTCTACTAGAAAAGCCATGAAGCTCAGCTGGACTGGGAAGTTACAATTCTTAGACAATATGAAGGACAGAAGGTAGAATCTAGGCCATACTGATCTTATGGAAGATTGTCTTTTTCCTTGTTTTCCAGCATCACCCATTAGATTTATGGATTTCTAATTGTTCCTGGTTATTGTATAAGGAGTCTATTAATGCAGAATTTCAATGGAGGTTCACCTATACAATTCCTCTCAACATAGAATGAGAAGTGTATCTGGTTTAGCAACTCAGCGTTTGCAAGTTATTGCAATATTACTACTTTTCCACAAAGTGAGTATGTTCTTAAATATGAAGTAGAACAGTCACCAATTTCTACACAATATATAAAGTAGACTCTTCCTATAAAATCTTAGTCCTGAAAAACAATATTGGCTTGGCTTTGTGACTGTAAATCTGAGGATTAATACAAAATTGACTCTCTGGAAAGGCTGAGCTTAACAAATCACCCACAAACAGAAACAATTCCCGGACAAGCTGGGCAAGATCTGAGCTCTTCCCATAAATCTCTAGCCAGCCACTGCCTTTGTTCTCAGAATCACCACGTATCTCTCAACTCTCCTCTCCCCTCCACCACTATTTCCTCCCCAATCAGCTCCTCCTCTTCCTCCCCTCCCTCTTCCTCTCCCCCAACCATACCTTTAAAATGGGATTGATTTCAACTGAGTCGACCTTTTTAAAAATTTATTTATTTATTTTTAGTGAATTCGTGTTTTTCCTGCATTCATGTCTGTCTAAGGTTGTAGAATCCCCTTGAACTAAAGTTGCAGACAGTTGTGAGCTGCTATGAGGATGCAGGGAATTGAACCCTGGTACTCTGGAAAAGCAGCTCTTAACCACCAAGCTATCACTCCAGCATGTGTGTTTCATTTCTTAGTTTATATGTGGAAATCAGAGGGCAAGTTTGAGTGTCAGGCCTCTCTTCTCACCACGTCGATCCTGAGAGTTGAACTTAGGTTGCTGAACTTGGTGAGAACTGCTTTTTACAAGTTGAGCCATTTTACCAGCTCTGATTCAAAGTGTGGAAAATCAATATAATAGCACACTCCTTTATAACAACAAGCTATTGAAGAAATCACATAATAATACTAGAAACAGAACGAATAGATGACAAAATCCCATATCCATTCATGGTTAAAAACTCCCAGAAAACTTGCTAAATTTGATAAAGAACACCTACAAAGACAACCTTACAACTAACATTATAGTCTAAAGAAATGTAGAAGATTACTTGCTAGGATCAGGAACAAAGTTTTCTGTTTGCCATTCCTTTCTGCATTGCACTAGAAATCCTAAGAAATGAAACAGGGCATATAAGGGAGCTAAGAAGGGCAGATCAAGAAAAAAGAAATAAAATTTCCCTTGTTTACCGATGACATGATTAGCTATTTAGGAAATCTGAAAGAAATGGGAAAATAAACCCACTGGAACTAGTAAACAACTATAGAAGAGTGCCAAGATATAAGAGCAGGATACAAAAGCAAATAATTTTCTAAACATCAGCAATGAAGAACTAAAATTTAAAATACAAAACACAATATTGTCCATTTGTATTCCCCTATCAAAATTAGATAGGTACAAATATAACAAAATATGTATGATATCTATTCAAGGTAACCTACAAAACGATGACACAACAAATCAAAGAGGGAAAAATAGAGGATATTCTGTGCTTAAAGTTGGCAAGATTTCCCAATGCAACCACTCTATGAAAATCCAGTTAAAATACCAGAAGTTATTCTATGCAATACTAAAGAATAATGATTCTATAGCTCTGTGTGTGGCACAAATCAAGAATATCAAATACAAGATGGAAGCAGAAATATATAGCTGAACCATTGATATCATATAACTTGAAGACTTAAACTAAAGATTTAATTATAAGATAGTGTTATTGGCCAAAATATAAATAAATACATCAATAAGTCACTATGAAAATATAGTGACTAATCTTTGATAATGGAGGAAAGCCAACGAAATTGAGAAAAGTTGTCTTTTTTGACAACTGTTGGAACAACTGCTTGGTAGTTTAAGAAAAAGAAAGAGGAAGGGAAAAATAAAAATAGAGGAGGCAAACATAGAGGAAGGAGAGGGAAAGGGAAAGAGGGAGAAAGACAGACAGGCAGACAGGTAGACAGAGGAATGGGAGATAGAGAATACAAGGTAGAGATCTTGCATCTTTTGTATAGAATATAAATTTAGAACTAAATATAAAGAACAAGATTGTTAAAGTTCTATAGTGTAAATGAGAGAGTATCTATTTTGTCCTATAGAGGTGTGATAATAAGTGTGGACATAATGTCAAATATGCGATTCATGAATAAACTAATAGATAAGTCTAGTTTTGCTCTGAGCCTAAAATAGTTCTAAAGATTGAGTCAGTGAAAACTGTTATAGACAGTGACTGGAAGGATTGATACTACACACAGTGCAGCAGAGCCCTAGCGAAAAGACTGGACAGAAGTACTGTGACTGGTCAGCTGTGCAGCACTGAAAAGGTAGCAAGCCCTCTCACCCTTATCTCTACCCAAGAAGATGGGTGGGATAAGCTATTACAGAACATCCTATTATTTCCTATTTGTTTGGTTAAGTATTAAAACAATCAATGTTTACTGGAAGGAAAGTGACATAGGTAGTGACATTAGGGTGGCTGAGCAAGTATATCCCAAATCGTCATTTATACGACTTGATGTGTCTAGTATTAATTAGTCTCATTTCTGCAATGAAGTCTATCTCATGGGTACACATGAAAGTACAGCTCAGTCCCAATTTGACCCTTTTTCCAGGATCTACTTGGTGGTTTATATTTTGTCTAGAATAGTAGATTATGTTAACAAACCTATATGTCAGGTGCTCAGCACATTTGTCAAGTAAATCTGTGTGTTGGAGCTGCATAAATACAGGACTGAGTTAGGGTCACAAAAACAGTGGTGCGTAAAGAGAGACCCACACATAGGTTTTTCTAGTTTACACATATGTCTTGGGATGATTCTGTTAATGCACTATACCTGTAGTATTTATCAATAATCAACATTTTGACTGACGATATGTACTAAAAACTACACCCACCATCAAGGATTCAGTTATGAGTAAATAGAAGGAATTAGGTTTTTTTTGTGGAACAATTTGCTAGTTCTTCCTGAGATGCCTACATAGCAAAGTGGATGTCAGGATTTCCACCCTTTCCCCTACTCTTGACATGTACAAATACATGAACTGTCCATTTTGTCTAGCTTTGAAGACTAAAGGGTTGCTAAGTTTCTTTACTGTGAATAAATGCTGCCCCCTTCTGGATCATTGGCAAAAATACCAAAGACATTGAAAGTTCTTATGTTTGTAAAGTTGGGGACGAAGGTTAAACTTTATTATTTAAGCAACAAAGAGTTCTATACTTGAAAACCTCCACCTGCCTGTCTATATCTGAGAACTGAAGATAACAGCAACAAGGAAGGGTAGAAGGAACGACAGGGCCCTATGATACATTTTCCAAATTCACTAGACCAGAGACAGGATTACAATTATTACATAATATATATATATATTATATATATTATGACATATATATATATATATGTCAGATTATATATATATGTCAGATCACAGTCTGTTGATTTCTAGGCTAGAGAGTTTAAGACAACACAGCCTAAAACTTTTGGTCTATAAGAACGTATTTAATATTCTATTCCTTTAAGGACAACCATTTAGCAAACATTCATTGATTATCTATTATGTGCTAAGATGCCATGAATACAATAACCATGAAGAGGGATCTCTTCTGGATCCATTCAGAAGATAAAAATGCAAGCCGATGATTAGAGACAGCACTTTGGTGACAGACTCCAGAAGGGACCTTCGTTGTCTAGAAGGACTCATCCACCTAGAGGAACTGGTGCCTTACTGTCCAGGTTTTGAAGATTCCTTATAGAATAAAAGGAGCACAATGCTAAATTCTAATCAGAGCTTCATAACACTCCTATTTGGCTGTTCTACCAATGAGAAATGGCACACATATTTTCACAGTGAAAATGTTTATGACGATCACTACACCCCAGGGATATAAGCATGTGATATGATAGGTGAGAGCAATTCTAACAGGTCAAATAGACCATCTAGAAACATCACTCTTAATGATACTGTGATAGTACCTAAGTCCTTTGCCACTTACTTTTGAAACTGATATTCATATATTTCCATGGCTTAAATCTTAAGTCGGTTCCACAGTTTGTATTTTACTTTTCTTTATGAAGGGTCCAAGTTAACTTGTGATTAACAAATCCAAGATGTCTGATATAGAAACATGAAAATGACACCAGAGAAAGATTTAACAGTTGGATAGAAATTGAATTTCATCCATGGAACATGTTTGGTAAATGAAGAGTCTAGATTGATTTGTTTGTATTGATAATAAATATATGCCCATGTTAGTGTATAATGAACGTTAAAATTTATAGACTAAGAGATAAAACGAACTGCACAGGAGCTGTCTCGGCAGGCAAAGTGATTGCTCTAGAAGTGTGAGGACTCAAGTTCATATCCTCAGTTCTTGTGAAAATGCTAGGTGAGTCATGTGGTCTATCTGTAACTTCTGGACTCTGACAGCAGAGGTAAAGGGATCCTTGGAGTAAGCTGGTTGTCTAGCCAGTCTAGCCCAATCAGTTACTTCTGGGTTCAATTTAGAGAGTCTGACTCAAAGAATAAGGTAGACAGCAATCCAAGAAGGCATGCACTCGCACACACACCCGCACGCACAATATGTAAGAGAGCTAGACAAAAGGGGTGGACAACCAATTTCACCTCTCATGTGACTTAATAGTGAGCTTCAGTTTAAACTGGGCCACAGATTCCATCAAGAAACCAAGGAGGGAGAATGGGAGAGAGACAAATAGATTATTCCTGTATAGATTCAGACCTCAGATATGTCTTTAAATACTCAATGTGTCTTCTCTGGTATCACTCTGGGCAGATAGAGCCCCAAGGCACTCAGCTTGGTGAGTTGAATGAAAATTGTATCTCAGCTTTTTTTTTTTTTACCTTAGTCTGGTCTCTTTATGCAGTGATTTATCTGCCACATGCCAAATATACATAGACACCCAGTCTAGATAATTTAATGGTAAAATGGAGCTCATGATAGTTCTGTATATGTCACTATGTAGATGAAGGGACTGCATAGAAACTAGTACATATACATGCACACAATTCATGACTTATATTATATGAAATCCAATGCTCAGTGTTTGGAAACGGGTGGTTCAGCGAGCTCAGAGAGTATTAAAACAATAATCACAGAGCCTCTCATAAGAGACACTCCTGAGAGCAAACGTGCAGTTGTTAATTGGACACCTGTTATAAGCACTACTCAGAATGGCCTGAGGATGTTCATGTTCTACGAAGCATGCCAACACTGATTTCTTGGAAGCTTTTTCTTAATTTACCAGATTTACAAATAGCAAACTCACAGCCTGTTCAGAGGATTGGGAGCCCTGTTGCCTAACCTCACAGGTGGCTGTGAGCTGTGATCCTGCTGCCAGGGGGTGGCAGCAGATGCAGGGAGGCAAGGCTGCTCTAGCAAGCACAGCAGAAACACAAGCTAAGCCAGGGCTCTCTCCCTCCTTGAAATGGATTCACTCCCCAAGTATTTGCTATTTCATTTTTAAACATTAGCTCAGTATGTGTCTATTTCAAAATATGTCCACTAGCTACATTTTAAGTTTCATGTTTCAAATTTGGAAAGATTCAAATTATTAAAGTATAACAATTACATTTTGTTCTTTTAGGAAAAGCCACAGGGTGCACCCTAATACACACCACAAACTCAAACATGGGAGGTGTGTTCCTACATAAAATGTTTGCATTTGCAGAGCTTCCTCCAGGATTGCTTTTCTGGGCATAGCCACATGAATAAATTGTTCATCTCCTTTAAGTCTTTGTGGTTTGGCTTAATGTTTAATGATGATGATTTGGATGGTTTTATTCTAAGTGACATAGGGGTTGCTTGCAAGTTTCTGTTATGATCACACTTTGCTTTTAAAAGACTTCTTGAGATTGTGCTGTAAATGGACACAGGAGCAGTAGTCAGGAATAATGCATAACAGACCACTACCGCAGGATGTGACAGCACATGATTATACATTATAAACACATGTGTTGGAGTGTGCTCAAATTTATGATCTATTGTACAGTACTGAAAACCATTCTCTACTGCAACAGGAAAACCACAAGGTGAGTGGTATTGCCTGGAAGAAAGGAGACTTCCCAGCACTCCATGAAAGTGCCCATTAGTGATACCATCTGCTAGAGGCAAAACAGGTGTGAGATTCTCCCGTCTCTGCCACATTAACAGGTAGGAGAAATGCACGTGGGACTGAATCCCGAATCATACAAGATGGTCGGTCTAAAGACCTGAAGTGTAAATGTTAGCTTGTGCCCAATTAAGTTAATGGTATGTATTCCTTTTTGGTCCATTTGACACAGGGTTTCATTGCTGAGAAGAGACACTATGGCTATGGCAACTATAATAAAGGACAACATTTAGCTGGGTCTGGCTTACAGATTTAGGTTCATTATCATCGTGGCAGGAAGCGTGGCAGTGTCCAGGCAGAAATGGCCCTGAGGCAGCTGAGAGTGCAGCCGCTTGTTCTGAAGGCAGCAAAGAGAAGCCTCGCTCCCACATGGTTACAAGAAGAATACCATTATCCTTACAGTGACACACTTACTCCAACAAGTCCACACCTACTCTAACAAGGCCACACCTCCTAATAATGGCACTCCCTGGGCCAAGAATATTCAAACTACCACACAGGATCTCGTGTAGTCCAGGCTGCTCTGAAGCATCCTATGTAGCTGTGAATAACCTTGAGCTTCAGATCTTTTTGATTCTAGTTCCTGAGTACTGGGATTGCAGATATGCATGGAATATATAGCAATCACACGCAGGACTTTGTACATGCTAAGTACTAACAGCCATATATCCTGCCCTCATGTTCTTTACTGTAATGTAGTAGTTCTCAACCCTTTCACAGGGGCTAAATAAGACACAGATATTTATATTACAATTCATAAAATAGCAAAATTAGTTATGTAATAGCAACTGAAATAATTTTAAGGTTGGAAGTCACCACAACATGAAGAACTGTATTAAAGGGTTATTAGTGGGTCACAGCATTGGGAAGGTTGAGAACCACTGTTCTAATGGCTCTTTAAAATAACACTAAGTGATCAGCATTTAATATGTATGATATTTAAAATGTGGTATTAATATGAAGATCCTATTTCTTTTTTTTCCATAAAAACTATTTAATCTTTAAAATGTTTTCCATCATTGTCATGGTTTGCATATTCTTTTTTTTATTAACTTGAGTATTTGTTATATACATTTCGAGTGTTATTCCCTTTCCCGGTTTCTGGGCAAACATCCCCCTCCCCCCTCGCCTTCTTTATGGGTGCTCCCCTCCCCATCCTCCCCCCATTGCCGCCCTCACCCCAACAATCTAGTTCACTGGGGGTTCAGTCTTAGCAGGACCCAGGGCTTCCCCTTCCACTGGTGCTCTTACTAGGATATTCATTGCTACCTATGAAGTCAGAGTCCAGGGTCAGTCCATGTATAGTCTTTAGGTAGTGGCTTAGTCCCTGGAAGCTCTGGTTGCTTGGCATTGTTGTACATATGGGGTCTCGAGCCCCTTCAAGCTCTTCTAGTTCTTTCTCTGATCTTGTGATATTCTCATAGTTTGTATTCATTTTATTAAAAATCAAACTGTAAATGAGATAATGAATAAAACATTCCCATTATTCAAAATACAAATGTGATGTAGTACAGAGATGCCTTTGTGCCTATATATCCTATCAATACATTCAACACTTACTAATAAATATTATATAAATCATTAGGGTGTATTATGTCAATATACTAGGTTAAAGATAAGCAAGTTCTCAGCCTCATATTTTTTGTCACCATACATAAAAAGGACATTAGTTTAGAAGTACTTTGCTTCTCTCAATACAATTACAAAAGACATATTCTAGTGGGAATAATATAATTTTATATTAATGATATAAACAAATACATAAATTAATTATTAGGTTGCTTTATTAATTTTATTTATTAAAATACTACATATACACATTGATTGTTTTTGAGGCAAGGTTTTATGTATTTCAAGCTGGTCTTGAACTCCTTATCCCCTTACCTACACCTCACAAGTGGATTAAAAGCCTGAGTGTTCACCACACTCTGATTTCACTTTTAAATTAAGAAATAAAATAATATTTTAATACTTGCATACATTCTGGAATAATTCAATTACTAATATCTCTACACATTATTTTTCTTTGTGGTGAGATCATTTAGAATACAGTCTTTTAACTGTTTATAAATAGATGTTATTATTAACTGCAGTCATGAGCTGTGGAATAGATGGCCAGAGCTTTCTCTTGCCTGAGACTCTGTTACTATCGACAAACATTGTTTATAAACCCTCACCTCCACCATTCAGTTTTTGGTCACTAGTCTAACTCTCTGCTTTTATGAGTTGGGCTCTTTTAAAATTACACATATAAATAAGATGACACACGTAAGTATACTGCACATGTAAGTGAACATTTGTCTTATGAACCTGGCTTATTTCACTTTGAATATTTCAAATTTAGGTAGTAGTTATCTGTTTTGATAATTCCTATAATGAAGTTAAAAACTAATAATTATTTTTGATATTATCAATGTTAACATAAATTTTCACAAACATTTTGAATGGCAATATGGCATTACATAAGAGAATAATTTTATTGGACAAGTCTCTATTTTGGCAGTTGAGGACTTAACTCCATTTTAAAGACCACATCCATTGCTGTCCATGTTTACAACCATTATGAAGCTGAATAGTTGATTTCAGGCTTGTCTTGTGTTCTAGTGAACACAGTAATGGAATAGGATGCAAAGTATGTGTACATTTTAAATAGAAATTTGGAGTCTCTGAAGCATCTCAGAGCACCAGCAGACTGAGAGTAAGGAAGTTTACCAATATACCAGTTGGTAAAGACACATAAGAAATTATGTCTCTTTCCATCATCAAAACTTCAGTTGAAGAAGTTTTTAGGATATATACCTAGTGAGAATTTCCACAGCAAATGCTACGTACATTGCAAAATTCCCCACTACAAATTTTATATCACTTTACTTGATATCTATAAAAACATATCAATGACTTAGGGGATGGTATAATCTTCCATTGACTAAACTGTTTGACACTATCTGTGAAAAAGAAAAACATGTGCATGGATGTTTATTTAAGTTTCTATTTTTCTTATTCATTATATTTCTGTCATGATCCTGAGATTTTATTCACATAAACAACCCTTTCAGGATCTGAGATAATTTTCAACACACATAATTTTGTTCTTAATTCTCAGACTTCCAAAAATACACAAAAGTTAAACTGAATTTCAAAATCATTCTCCAAGGGTGGTCAGACCAGCTGCACGCAAATTTAGTAGAATGTGTTTATAAGTATCTAAATATATTTTAACTGACATCATCACATTTTGCATTGACTTTGATTAAGAGAAAAAAAAAACAGATCTCACAGCTCTTCAGACAGCTGTCAGCCAAGCTACAGAGGAAAGTGAAGACTGACTCCTTTGCATTGCAGGAAACTATTGAGTGGGCAAGACTGTGAGCATTATTAAATAGTGGCCCAAATTTAATCCTGCATTGGAAAACACAGGAGTATTGTATATGTTTTCCAAAATGCTTATGAGGTCAAAGCTCTCAAGCCAGGAAACAATGAGGGTCACAGGAAGCTAGGAGGTTGACAAGACTTGAGAAATCGTAGGCAGATAAGTCTCTGATTTGTTCACTGGCACAGAGGCTGCTGAGCAGGAAAATAAGCCCTACAGGCATCCAAGCACATGTTGGTACACACAGGTTGCACATACACAGACAGCTGCTTCTTCTTCTTCTTCTTCTTCTTCTTCTTCTTCTTCTTCTTCTTCTTCTTCTTCTTCTTCTTCTTCTTCTTCTTCTTCTTCTTCTTCTTCTTCTTCTTCTTCTTCTTCTTCTTCTTCTTCTTCTTCTTCTTCTTCTTCTCCTCCTCTTCCTCCTCCTTCTCCTTCTCCTCCTCCTCCTCCTTCTCCATCTTCTCCTCCTCCTCTTCCACTTCCTCTTCCTCCTTCTTCTCCTCCTTCACTTCTTCCTTCTTCTTCCTTTTTCTGCTCCCCATATCTCCATACCACTCCAGCCCCTCTCTGGTCTCTGGCATTTATACCTTCTCCAGAATCCTCATAATTAAACTATCTGCAGTTGGCACAAATCACACCTCTGCCAGAGCATGAGGCAAATAGTCAGCTGCTGTGGATAATCTGAAATAGCCCCATATCTCACACCTGAGATTAAAATGAAAACATGTTTGTATAACATAACTTGATTTTTTTTAAAGAAACTATGATTCTTGCTACAAAAAAGATGAAGGAGAAAACATTTGCCTCTAACCTCAAGGTTATATTTATATACAATCACACAAAAGTGGCATTTTGCCAGAAATACTTATTGCTTTGCTCTATATGGCTTCTTGGATTTATATATCTAGGATGGTGAGGGAATGAAAAAGGACAAGTACAAGGACACACAGACACAGAAACTTAAGGGCTGAGTGTGGTAGGGAGGTGGGGAGCACAAAGAAGAAGAAGGAGAGGAGGAAGAGGATAAAGAAGAAGAGGAAGAAGTAGCAGTGCCTAAGACTAAGGTAGACTGGGTTTCTGATGGAGAAAACACAACATCTTGGAAGCTCAGAGACTTTATTACATGCAATTGAACAGGGAGGTAGGGTTACTGCATACAGATAATCAAGGAGGCTGTGTTACTATAAATGGCTCAATAAGGAGGCAAGTTTAGCTAATTTCAGTAATAATAGTCTCTATAGGGGAGTAGTCTCAGGCTGAAAACATCTGGGGGCAGAAAACTATGGTTGACATTTTCTGCAACCACTATCAACATTTGTATAAGCACTAGAGGAAGACTTTGGCATCCTTCTGAACCTTACTTGGGGATGACTTTGATACTCCCATGGCTTTGTATTAGGATCCTTGACATGCCCATGTCAAACAAGAAACATTCACTTAATCCCTACAAGTTTATAACTCATTACACTATGTCTTAGTTAGGGTTTTACTGCTGTGAACAGACACCATGACCAAGGTAAGTCTTATAAAGGACAACATTGAATTGGGGCTGGCTTACAGGTTCAGAGATTCTGTCCATTATCATCAAAGTGGGATCATGGTAGCATCCAGGTAGGCATGATGCAGGAGGAGCTGAGTTCTACATCTTCATCCGGAGGCCTTTAGCAGAATACTGGCTTCCAGGCTGCTAGGATGAGGGTCTTATAGCCCCCACCCACACTGATACACCTACTCCAACAGGGCCACACCTCCCAACAGTGCCACTTCCTGGGCCAAGCATATACAAACCATCACATTCTACTTCCTGGCTCCCATAGGTCTGCTCAAACACATGAGTCTATGGGGGCCATATCTAGCTATAGCATAATTTAAGAAGTTCATTTAGTCCAACTTCCAAAATCCCCGTAATATAGGGGGAGTTTCCCTGATTGTTTCCCTAATTATTTCCCTAATTGTTGATTGGCTAATAAAAACAGCAGAAGCTAATTTCTGGGAAAAGGTATGGAGGCGGGATTTCTGGGCAGGACAGGATAAGGAGAGGATTAGGAGTCGGACCAAGTGGCAGGTGAATGAGAATTTGCAGTCATGTAGATTTCTTGGGGCGCTGGATAGTTTGTGGCCTTCACACCCTTCAGAGGTCAAGAAAGATGGGGCAGGGTATTCTTAGCCCAGCAGTTGTGCTATCCGGCTGGTTTTAAAGTGTTAGAACTGTATTGTATTTTCTGCAGCGTCTCAGGTAGGCATGGATGAAGGAACACAGGCCATGCAGAATTTAACCAGGCTTTGGAAAGGGAGGATTGGGCAAAGGATGGAATTCCAGGGGAGAGGTAACCAGAGTGGAGCTCGGGCTGGTGGGAGAGTGATCTCTGGAGAAGCAAAGCCAACGTTTTTTACATCGGACAAGGAGGGACCACAGGTACTGATTCTAGAGCCTAGCTGGAGCCAGCATGGATTTTTAAAATTGCAAGTTACAAATGATGTCCAACGTGGTAGGCGAGAATCCACTATTTAGGATTCTTGAATTGATTCAGACACAGTGAAGCAAGTCTGAAAGGAGGGGAGAGGGGATTTCTCAGTGAGTAGAGAGGAGTCACAGGACTCCTCTTAAACAAAGAAACACAGGGTTATACTCAGATCACTGACTCTTAAGTTCCCCTGGTGTGGAAGAGAAACAGGATAATGGCTCCAGGCAGAGAGCCAAATAAAAGCTGCCTGCTTCCTACAAGCAGGTAATCATAAGATAGAATTCTAAGTTTGGGTTGTTTTTAAAGATAGAAGAGTGTATAGATTCTGCCCGAACCTCATGATGAATTCTTTCTCAGCTCGGAATTAATACAAGATTTTGGGCCCAGAAACACTGGGACTCCTGCTGGAGGCAGAAAGCCTGCACCCTCAAAGAAAAGATAGTATGGAGATTGTATGAAAACAAATGTTTTTATAAAGTCTTAAAGTCTTGCAGGATAATTCAATTTTGGGTTAAATATCCTGGCTTGACAGATTAGAAAAAGCCTAAGAATGGGCCCAAATAGTACTTGTTTAGATTGCTTCGTTTGTTTTGAATTGCTTAATTATCAAAATGTGTTAGATTTTGAGTTTTGTGATTGTTTTATTATTCCTCTGGGAGAGAGATCAAGCTAAAAGTTTTTCTGGTTACTGGCTAAAGGACATGCTAATTTTAGAGAAAGTCTTTGTGTTTATAGAAAAGGTGGCTGGGCTCTGGACTCCTTCCAGTTATATGGATCAGATATGGCAGAGGGAGACCCCCTGAAGAACTAGAAAATTTCAAGAGAATGAAACAAGAAAGGTAAAGATTCTTTGTGCTATCCTTCACAAGGCACAGAGGAATACTTATGATTGGTTATTACAAAAATTGGCTCATAAAAATGTTGACAAACAGAAATTCATTCTTAACTAGTCTGTACACCCTACACAAACTAACACTATCCATGCCGATATCCTGATAGTACTTAAATTCTGTTTTGAGATTTGTGTATTGCAGAGTGAACAGCTTTGATGAAAGTCATCCTCAGACATGCTATACTGACCGGCTTGAATTCCTGGTGTCATGAATCCCAGGGCTTCTTGCTTCATTCAGTCTTTCAGACGGATCCAGTCAGAACTTCGGCATCAGATATTGAGTAGCAATTGTTGACTTGGTCTTCTTAAAACCTACTGAATCTATTTTTCCTACCCTTCCCCTCCCCTTTAAAGATATTTTATTACCCGTATTCAGCAGGAGGAAGTTGTGGAAGATTGTCATCCTGATTCCTTGCTTTTAGGGGCCAAGAAGTGTTTATTCTAAAGGTTGTCATTTTAGGAAATTTGAAAATGATCTCAACAGGGAGGAAATAGCTACAGTTGATTGTATAGCCATAATCTTAATTGGTAGAAATCTTTATAATTGTTACAAAGTTGAAGTTATTATTTCTTACAAGGGTCTGAGCTTATTTTTGATACAGATTTAAGGTTTCATTGGTATGCAATTTTTCTATTGATATAAAAAGTTAAGAATACAAAAGCTTAGACCCAGTTCTTCTATAACTGCCATTACAGATTGCTTTTTTTTTAAATTTCTTTTCTTTTATTGGATATTTTTTTCACTTACATTTCAAATGTTATCCCCTTTCCAGGTTCCGCTAGGGAAAACCCTTATCCCATCTTGCTTCCCCATGCTTCCATGAGGGAGCTCTCCCACCCACCCACCCTCCCTCCTGGCTCCCCGCCCTGACATTCACTTACACTGGGACATGGAGACTTCACAGGACCAAAGGCCTCTTTTCCCATTGATGACAGATGACGCCATCCTCTGCTACATATGCATCTGGAGCTATGGGTCGCTCCATGAGTACACTCCTTGGATGCTGGTTTAGTCTGTAGCTCTGGGGGAGTCTGGTTGGTTGATATTGTTGTTATTCCTATAGGGTTGCAAAACTCTTCAGCTCCTTTAGTCCTTTCTCTAACTCCTCCATTGGGGACCTCGTTCTCAGTTCAATGTTTGGTTGTGAGCACCCACCCCTGTATTTGTCAGGCTCTGGCAGAGCCTCTCAGGAGGCAGCCATATCAGGCTTCTGTCAGTATTCCCAATAGTGATTGGATTTAAAGATTGTATGTGGGATGGACGCCCATGTGTGCATCTCTGGATGGCCTTTCCTTCAGTTTCTGCGCCATATTTGTCTCCATATTTCCTCCTGTGAGTATTTTGTTCTGCCGTCTAAGAAGGACTGAAGCATCCACACTTTGGTCTTCCTTCTTCTTGAGCTTCAGGTGGTCAGTGAATTGTATATTGGGTATTCTAAACTTTGGGGCTAATATATACTTATCAGTGAGTGCATACCATGTGTGCTCTTTTGTGATGGGTTACCTCACTCAAAATGATATTTTCCGGTTCATTCCATTAGCCTATGAATTTCATGAAGTCATTGTTTTTGATAATTGAGTAGTACTCCATTGTGTAGATATACCACATTTTCTGTATCTATTCTTCTGTTGAAGGGCATCTGGGTTCTTTCCAGCTTCTGACTATTATAAATAATGCTATGAACATAGTGGAACATGTGTCTCTGTTGTATGTTGGAGCATCTTTTGGGTATATGCCCACGACAGGTATAGCTTGGTCCTCAGGTAGTACTATATCCATTTTTCTGAGGAACTACCAGACTGATTTCCACAGTGGTTGTACCAGATTGTAATTCCACCAACAATAGAGGAGTGTTTCTCTTTCCACATCCTCGCCAGTATCTGTTGTCATTTGAGGTTTTTTTTTGTTTTTTGTTTTTGTTTTTGTTTTTTTTTTTTTTTGTTTTTTCCGGAGCTGGGAACCCAACCCAGGGCCTTGTGCTTGCTAGGCAAGTGCTCTACCACTAAGCCAAATCCCCACTCCATCATTTGAGTTTTTGATCTAAGTTATTCTCACTGGTGTGAGGTGGAATCTCAGGGTTGTTTTGATTTGCATTTTTCTGATGTCTAAGGATATTGAACATTTCTTTAGGTGCTTCTTGGCCAGTCAACATTCTTCAGTTGAGAATTCTTTGTTTAGCTCTGTATCCCAATTTTTTAACTTTATTAACTTGAGTATTTCTTATTTACATTTCGATTGTTATTCCCCTTCCCGGTTTCCTGACCAACATCCCGTAGCCCCTCCCCCTCCCCTTCTATATGGATTTCCCCTCCCCATCCTCCCCCCATTAAAACCCTCCCCCCAACAATCATTTTCACTAGGTGTTCAGTCTTGGCTGGACCAAGGGCTTGCCCTTCCACTGGTGCTTTTACTAGGCTATTCATTACTACCTATGAGGTTGGAGCCCAGGGTCAGTCCATGTATAGTCTTTAGGTAGTGGCTTAGTCCCTGGAAGCTCTGGTTAGTTGGCATTGTTGTTCATATGGGGTCTCGAGCCCCTTCAAGCTCTTCCAGTCCTTTCTCTGATTCCTTCAACAGGGGTCCCATTCTCAGTTCAGTGGATTGCTGCTGGCATTCGCCTATGTACTTGCTATATTCTCGGTGTGTCTCTCAGGAGATATCTACATCCGATTCCTGTCGTCCTGCACTTCTTTGCTTCATCCATCTTATCTAGTTTGGTGGCTGTATATGTATGGGCCACATGTGGGGCAGGCTCTGAATGGGTGTTCCTTTTGCCTCTGTTCTAAACTTTGCCTACCTATTCCCTGCCAAGGGTGTTCTTGTTCCCCTTTTAAAAAAGGATGAAGCATTCACATTTTGGTCATCCTTCTTGAGTTTCATGTGTTCTGTGCATCTAGGGTAATTCAAGCATTTGAGCTAATAGCCATTTACCAATGAGTGCATACCATGTGTGTTTTTCTGTGATTGGGTTACCTCATTCAGGATGATATTTTCCAGTTCCATCCATTTGCCTATGAATTTCATAAAGTCATTGTTTTTGATAGCTAAGTAATATTCCATTGTGTAGATGTACCACATTTTCTGTATCCATTCCTCTGTTGAAGGGCATATGGGTTCTTTCCAGCTTCTGTCTATTTTAAATAAGGCTGCTATGAACATAGTGGAGCACATATCTTTGTTATCTGTTGGGGCATCTTTTGGATATCTGCCCAAGAGAGGTATAGCTGGGTCCTCAGGTAGTTCAATATCCAATTTTCTGAAGAACCTCCAGACTGATTTCCAGAATGGTTGTGCCAGTCTGCAATCCCACCAACAATGGAGGAGTGTTCCTCTTTCTCCGCATCCTCGCCAGCATTTGCTATCTCCTGAGTTATTGATCTTAGCCACTCTCACTGGTGTGAGGTGAAATCTCAGGGTTGTTTTGATTTGCATTTCCCTTATGACTAACGATGTTGAACATTTCTTTAGGTGTTTCTCAGCCATTTGGCATTCCTCAGCTGTGAATTCTTTGTTTAGCTCTGAACCCCATTTTTTAATAGGGTTATTTGTCTCCCTGCGGTCTAACTTCTTAAGTTCTTTGTATATTTTGGATATAAGCCCTCTATCTGTTGTAGGATTGGTAAAGATCTTTTCCCAATCTGTTGGTTGCCATTTTGTCTGAACCACAGTGTCCTTTGCCTTACAGAAGCTTTGCAGTTTTATGAGATCCCATTTGTCTATTCTTGATCTTAGAACATAAGCCATTGGTGTTTTGTTCAGGAAATCTTCTCCAGTGCTCATGTGTTCGAGATGCTTCCCCACTTTTTCTTTTATTAGTTTGAGTTTGTCTGGTTTGATGTGGAGGTCCTTTATCTACTTGGACTTAAGCTTTGTACAGGATGATAACCATACATCAATCTGCATTCTTCTACATGCTGACCTCCAGTTGAACCAGCACCATTTACTGAAAATGCTATCTTTTTTCCATTGGATGGTTTTGGCTCCTTTGTCAAAAATCAAGTGACCATAGGTGTGTGGGTTCATTTCTGGGTCTTCAATTCTATTCCATTTGTCTATCTGTCTGTCTGTGTACCAATACCATGCAGTTTTTTTTTTTATCACTATTGCTCTGTAATACTGCATGAGTTCAGGGATAGTGATTCCCCCTGAAGTCCTTTTATTGTTGAGGATAGTTTTAGCTATCCTGGGTTTTTTGTTATTCCAGATGAATTTGAAAATTGTTCTGTCTAACTCTCTGAAGAATTGGATTGGTATTTTGATGGGGATTGCATTGAATCTATAGATCATTTTTGGTAAAATGGCCATTTTTACTGTATTAATCCTGCCAATCCATGAGCATGGGAGATCTTTCCATCTTCTGAGGTCTTCAATTTCTTTCTTCAGAGGCTTGAAGTTCTTATTGTACAGATATTTTATTTGCTTGGTTAAAGTCACACCAAGGTATTTTGTATTATTTGGGACTATTATAAGGGTGTCATTTCCCTAATTTCTTTCTCGGCTTGTTTCTCTTTTGTGTAGAGGAAGGCTACTTATTTATTTGAGTTAATTTTGTACCTAGCCACTTTGCTGAAAGTGTTTATCAGGTTTAGTAGTTCTCTGGTGGAACTTTTGGGTTCACTTAAATATACTATCCTATCATCTGCAAATAGTGATATTTTGACTTCTTCTTTTCCGATCTGTATCCCCTTGATCTCCTTTTGTTGTCTGATTGCTCTGGCTAGAAATTCAAGAACTGTATTGAAGAAGTAGGGAGAGAGTGGGCAGCCTTGTCTAGTCCCTGATTTTAGTGGGATTGCTTCAAGTTTCTCTCCATTTAGTTTAATGTTAGCGACTGGTTTGCTGTATATGGCTTTTACTATGTTTAGGTATGGGCCTTGAATTCCTATTCTTTCCAGGACTATTTATCATGAAGGGGTGTTCAATTTTGTCAAATGCTTTCTCAGCATCTAATAAAATGATCATGTGGTTTTGTTCTTTCAGTTTGTTTATATAATGGATTACGTTGATGGTTTTCCATATATTAAACCATCCCTGCATGCCTGGGATGAAGCCTACTTGATCATGGTGGATGATTGTTTTGATGTGCTCTTGGATTCTGTTTGCCAGAATTTTATTGAGTATTTTTGCATCAATATTCATAAGGAAATTGGTCTGAAGTTCTCTTTCTTTGTTGGGTCTTTTTGTGGTTTAAGTATAAAGAGTAATTGTGGCTTCATAGAAAGAATTCGTAGTGCTCCATCTGTTTCAATTTTGTGGAATAGTTTGGATAGTATTGGTATGAGGTCTTCTATGAAGGTCTGATAGAATTCTGCACTAAACCCACCTGGACCTGGGATGTTTTTGGTTCGGAGACTTTTAATGACTGCTTCTCTTTCGTTAGGAGTTATGGAGTTGTTTAAGTGGTTTATCTGTTCCTGATTTAACTTCGATACCTGGTATCTGTCTAGGAAATTGTCCATTTCCTGCAGATTTTCAAGTTTGTTGAAGATAGGCTTTTGTAGTAGGATCTGATGATTTTTGGAATTTCCTCTGATTCTGTAGTTATATCTCCCTTTTCATTTCTGATTTTGTTAATTTGGACACACTCTTTGTGTCCTCTGGTTAGTCTGGCTAAGGGTTTATCTATCTTGTTGATTTTCTCAAAGTACCAACTTTTGTTTCTGTTGATTCTTTGTCTCAACAGAATACTTTTTGTTTCTACTTGGTTGATTTCAGCTCTGAGTTTGATTATGTCCTGCCTTCTACTCCTCCTGGGTGTATTTGCTTCCTTTTGTTCTAGAGCTTTTAGGTGTGCTGTCAAGCTGCTGACATATGCTCTTTCCTGTTTCTTTCTGCAGGCACTCAGCGCTATGAGTTTTCCTCTTAGCACAGCTTTCATTGTGTCCCATAAGTTTGGGTATGTTGTACCTTCATTTTCATTAAATCCTAAGAAGTCTTTAATTTTTTTCTTTATTTCTTCCTTGACCAGGTTATCATTGAGTAGAGCATTGTTCAACTTCCATGTATATGTGGGCATTCTTTCCTTATTGTTATTGAAGACCAACTTTAACTTGTGGTGGTCTGATAGGACACATGGGATTATTTCTATTTTTCTGTATCTGTTGAGGCCTGTTTTATGACCTATTATATGCTCAATTTTGAAGAAAGTACCATGAGGTGGTGAGAAGAAGGTATATCCTTTTGTTTTAGGATAGAATGTTGTATAAATATCTGTTAAGTCGCTTTGGTTCATGAATTCTCTTAGTCTGTCTGTGTCTCTGTTTAATTTCTGTTTCCATGATCTGTCCATTGATGAGAGTGGGTTGTTGAAATCTCCTACTATTATTGTGTGAGGTGCAATGTGTGCTTTGAGCTTTAGTAAGGTTTCTTTTATGTATGTAGGTGCCCTGGTATTTGGAGTATAGATATTTTGGATTGAGAGTTCATTTTGGTGGATTTTTCTTTGATGAATATGAAGTGACCTTCCTTAACTTTTTTGATGACTTTTAGTTGAAAATCGATTTTATTCGATATTAGAATGGCTACTCCAGCTTGCTTCTCCGACCATTTGCTTGGAAAGTTTTTTTCCAGCCTTTCACTCTGAGGTAGTGTCTGTCTTTGTCTCTGAGGTGTGTTTCCTGTAGGCAGCAGAATGCAGGGTCCTCATTGTGTATCCAGTTTGTTAATCTATGTCTATTTATTGGGGAGTTGAGACCGTTGATGTTGAGAGATATTAAGAAATAGTGATTATTGCTTCCTGTTATATTCATATTTGGATGTGAGATTATGTTTGTGTGCTTTTCTTCTCTTTGTTTTGTTGCCAAGATGATTAGTTTCTTGCTTTTTCTAGCTTGCCTCCTTATGTTGGGGTTTACCATTTATTATGCTTTGTAGCACTGGATTTGTAGAAAGATATTGTGTAAATTTGGTTTTGTCATGGAATATCTTGGTTTCTCCATCTATGTTAATTGAGAGTTTTGTTGGGTATAGTAACCTGGGCTGGCATTTGTTTTCTCTTAGGGTCTGTATGACATATGTCCAGGATGTTCTGGCTTTCATAGTCTCTGGTGAGAAGTCTGGTGTGATTCTGATAGGTCTGCCTTTATATGTTACTTGACCTTTTTCCCTTACTTTCTTTATTTTGTGTATTTGGTGTTTTGACTACTATGTGACGGGAGGATTTTCTTTTCTGGTCCAATCTATTTGGAGTTCTGTAGTCTTCTTGTATGTTTATGGGCATCTCTTTCTTTAGGTTAGGGAAGTTTTCTTCTATGATTTTGTTGAAGATATTTACTGGTCCTTTGAGTCTTCACTCTCTTCTATACCTATTATCCTTAGGTTTGATCTTCTCATTGAGTCCTGGATTTCCTGTATGTTTTGGACCAGTAGCTCTTTCCGTTTTATATTATCTTTGACCATTGTGTCAATGATTTCTATGGAATCTTCTGTTCCTGAGATTCTTCTCTTCTATCTCTTGTTTTCTGTTGGTGATGTTTGTAAGTACGGCTCCTTGTCTCTTCCTTTGTTTTTCTATATCCAGGGTTGTTTCCCTTCGTGCTTTCTTTATTGCTTCTATTTCCATTTTTAATTCCTTCACCTGTTTGATGTGTTTTCCTGGAATTCTTTCAGGGATTTTTGTGATTCCTCTCTATAGGCTTCTACTTGTTTATTTATGTTTTCCTGCATTTCTCTAAGGGAGTTCTTCATATCTTCCTTGAAGTCCCGCAGCATCATGATCAAATGTGATTTTAAATCTAGATCATGCTTTTCTGGTGTGTTTGGATATTCAGTGTTTGCTTTGGTGGGAGAATTGGGCTCTGATGATGCCATGTAGTCTTGGTTTCTGTTGCTTGTGTTCCTGTGCTTGCCTCTCGTTATCAGGTTGTCTCTGGTGTTACCTTTTTCTGCTACTTCTGACAGTGGCTAGACCTTCCTGTAGGCCTCTGTGTCAGGAGTGCTGTAGACCTGTTTTCCTGTTTTCTTTCAGCCAGTTGTGGGAACAGAGTGTTCTGCTTTTGGGCGTGTAGTCTTTCCTGACTACTGGTCTTTAGCTGTTCCTGTGGGCCTGTATCCTGAGTCCACCAGGCAGGTTGCTTGGAGCAGAAAAGTTGTTTTTTTCTGTGGTCCCGAGGCTCAAGTTGCTCATGGGGGGGCTGCTTTTGAGCTCTCTGTGAGGGCGTCAACTAGGAGGGTCTGTGCTGCCATTTCCCAGAGCCCCCCGTGCACCGGGGTCCCAGATGGCGTTAGGTGTTTTCCTCTGGAGTCAGAAATATTGGCAGAGTGTAGTCTCTTCTGGCTTCCCAGGCGTGTCTGCCCCTCTGAAGGTTTAGCTCTCCCTCCCACTGGATTTGGGCACAGAGAACTGTTGGTCAGTCCCTTTAGGTCTGGGCGATGTCTCTGTACGCCTTTTTTAAATAAGGTTATTTGATTCTCTGTAGTCTAACTTGAGTTGTTTGTATATATTGGATATTTTCCCACTATCAGATGTAAGATTAGTAAAGATATTTCCCAATCTGTTAGTTGCTGTTTTATCCTAATGACAGTTTCTATTGCCTTACAGAAGCTTCACAATTTTATGAGATCCCATTTGTCTATTCTTGATCTTAGAGCATAAGCTTTTGGTGGTGTGTTCAGAAAATTCACCCTGTGTTTGAAGCTCTTTCCCACTTTTTCTTCTATTAGTTTTAGTGTATTTGGTTTTATGTGGAGGTCCTTGATCCACTTGGACTTGACCTTTGTACAAGGTGATAAGAATAGATTGATTTGCATTCTTATACACTGACCACCAGTTGAACAAGCACTATTTTTTGAAAATTCTGTCTTTTTTCACTGGATTGTTTTAGCTCCTTTGTCAAAGATCAAGTGTCCATAGGTTCATTTCTGGGTCTTCCATTCTATTCCATTGATCTATCTGCCCGTCTCTTTACCAATAGCACACAGTTTTTTTATCACGATTGCACTGTGTAATACAGCTTGAGGTCAGTGATGGTGATTCCCCCAGAAGTTCTTTTATTGTTGAGGACAGTTTTCACTCTCCTGGGTTTTTTGCTTTTCCAAATGAATTTGCAAATTGCTCTAATTCTATGGAGAATTGACTTGGACTTTTGATGGTGATTGCATTGATTTGTAGATTGCTTTTGGCAAGATGATCATTTTTACTATATTAATCTTGCCAATCCATGGGTATAAAAGGTCTTTCCATCTTCTGAGATCTTCAATTTCTTTTTTCAGGGACATAGAAACAGAGGGAACACTACCCAAATCGTTTTATGAAGCTACAGTTACGTTTATACCTACACTATACAAAGAGTCAACAAAGAAAGAGAACTTCAGACTAATTTCCCTTATCAATATCGATGCAAAAATACTCAATAAAGTTCTCGCTAACAAAATCCAGGAAGACATTGAAACAATCATCCATATTGATCAAGTAGGCTTCATCTCAGGGATGCAGGGATAGTTCAATATAAAGAAATCCATCAATGTAATCTACTATATAAACAAACTCAAATTAACTCCACATGATCATCTCATGTGAGATGCATTTGACAAAATTCAATTCACCTTCATGGTAAAAGTCTTGAAAAGATTGGGAATTCAAGGTCCATACTAAATATAATAAAATCAAAATACAATAAACCAATAGCCAACATGGAGAGAAACTTAAAGCCATCACATCAAAGCCAGGGATTAGACAAGGCTGCCCACTCTTTCCCTACCTATTCAATATAGTATTCAAAGTCCTAGCCAGAGAAATTAGACAACAAAAGGAGGTCAAAGGATACAAGTTGGAAAGGAAGATGTCAAAATACCACTATTTGCAGATGATATGATAGTATATTTAAATGATGCCAAAAATTCTACCAGAGAATTCCTAAACCTTATAAACAACTTCAGCAAAATGGCTGGGTATAAAATTAACTCAAACAAATCAGTAGCCTTCCTCTACTCAAAGAATAATCAGGCTGAGAAAGAAGTTAGGGTAATGACACCCTTCACAATAGTCACAAATAATATAAAATACCTTGTTGTGACTATAAACTTTTTTTCAATGATTAAGAATATGGATTTAGGGCCAAATAGCAAACTTGTGGTTAGAAGTTAATAATAAAATGCTGTTTTGACACATTTCAATTATAAATAGCTGATAATTGTTAAAGGGCAGTAGTTCAGTCATACTTTACATAAATAGTTTTCAAAAATATCAGAAATCCACAAAACGTGACATTTAATCTTATCTAATCATTTGATCTGGAGACATATCTGCTCCTGACAGTGCCCCCTTCTTGATTCAAAGAAGATATTGAGCATCTTCCCTCCAAGTGCAGTTGTTTATCATGGCAAGGTAGTCACTGGGCAAGAATTGTCTAGTTTATCTGCACACCAGTACTTTCAATGGAAAGACACAAGATGCAGGATAGCTACATTTCACTAAGACAGAATAAGCTGTCATTCTAAGACAGAATAAGGGTGTCATGATATCTCTTGTTTCACTTAAGGTCTTTCAGACGTTTTGGGCCAGAAGGCTGAAAACAATTGTTCTAACATTTTGAGGAATAGGGGACTGTCCAGGTAGCAGCTGTGTCTATAATTTGTTTAGTTTTGAAAGCTATGTTAGTACTTCCTATATTTTTCACGTACTATTTAAGTCACTCTTGAAGTATTGGCAGGATCGAAGACTGGTCACAGTCCTGCTATGTACTCCTCTTGCGTATATTTGCTTCTTTTTGATTTACAGCTTTCAGGTGTGGTCAAGCTGCTAATGAATGCTCTCTCCAGTTTTTGCTTTTTTGGAGGCACTCAGGGATATGAGTTTTCCTCTTGGCACTGCTTTCATTATGTCCCATAAGTTTTGGTATTTTGGGCCTTCATTTTCATTAAATTCTAAAAAGTCTTTAATTTCTTTCCTTATTTCTTCCTTGACCAAGTTATTGTTGAGTAGAGCGTTGTTCAGCTTCCATGTATATGTGGGCTTTCTGTTTTTATTGAAGCCTTAATTCATGGTGATATGATAGGATGCATGGGATTATTTCAATCTTCTTGTATCTATTGAGGCCTGTTTTGTGACCGATTATATGGTCAACTTTGGAGAAAGTACTATGAGGTGCTGAGAAGAAGGTATATTCTTTTGCTTTAGTATAAAATCTTCTAGAAATATCTGTTAAATCCATTAGGCTCTGAACTTCTGTTACTTTCACTGTGACTTGGTTTAGTTTCTGTTTCCATGATCTGTCCATTGGTGAGAATGGGGTATTAAAGTCCCCCACTATTATTGTGTGAGGTGCTCTGTGTGCTTTGAGCTTTAGTAAAATTTCTTTTATGAGTGTGGTTGCCCTTGCATTTGGAGCATAGCTGTTCAGAATTGAAAGTTCATCTTGGTAGATTTTTCCCTTGAGGAGTATAAAGTGTCCTTTCTTATCTTTTCTTCTTTTTTCTTTTTCTTTTTCTTTTTCTTTTTTTAATATAACTTTTGGTTGAAAGTTGATTCTATCTGATATTAGAATGGCTAGTCTAGCTTGTTTCTTAGGATCATTTGCTTGAAATTTTTTGTCCAGCCTTTTACTCTGAGATAGTGTCTTTCTTCGTCACTGAGATGCGTTTCCTGTGTACAGCAAAATGCTGGGTCCTCTTTACGCATCCAGTCAGTGATTATATGTCTTTTTATTGGGGAGTTGATATTAAAACGATATCAGGGAAAAGTGATTGTTGCTTTCTGTTATATTTGTTGTCAGAGATGGAATTAAGTTTGTTTGGCTATCTTCTTTAGGGCTTGTTGAAAGATTACTTTCTTGCATTTTTTAGGGTGTAGTTTCCTTCCTTGTGTTGGAATTTTCCATCTATTATCCTTTGTAAGGCTGTATTTGTGCAAAATATGTATAATTCAGTTTTATAATGGAATATCTTGTTTTCTCCATCTATATTAGTTGGGAGTTTTGCTGGATATAGCAGCCTTGGGTGGCATTTTTATTCTCTTAGGGTCTGTATGACATCTGCCCAGGATCTTCTGACTTTCATAGTCTCTGTTAAGAAATCTGGTATAATTCTGATAGGTCTGCCTTTATATGTTACTTAACCTTTTTTCCTTATTGCTTTTAATATTCTTTCTTTGTTTTGTGCATTTGATATTTTTATTATTCTGTGACGGAAAGAGTTTCCTTTTTGGTCCAGTCTATTTGGAGTTCTGTAGGCTTCTTGTATGTTCATGGGCTTCTCTTCTTATAGATTGTTGTCTGTATGCAGGTAAGGGCTGACACAATTTAAGACAAGGTCTATGATTGGGCAGTGAAAAAGTAAGATGGGAAAAATTATTTTTGTAAAGCAGAAGAGAAGAAAAAGAAGGAGAAGAACCAAGATGGAGGCAGAGAAGTATGACATAGATCTGTGTGGCTTTAAACGGCCACAGGTGTTATGAATATTTCTTAAGGGGTGGATTTTTATAGGTCAATTTATCTTATCTAGGTGCATGGTTTATGTTATTATTAATTGGTTGTGAGTTTAGTATGTGGAAATTTTGTGGAGTGTAAATTTACTGAAATAAATTACTGAGATAAACCTGATTGTTAAATTAAAAGTTTATTGAGTCTATGATTTTAACTAGTTGCTGGGAGTGGATACTATAACCATAGGGGGTGGATGCTAGGAACGTGAGCAGAGTTCAGGGCAGAGAGCCAGCAGGGAGAGGGCAGCCACTGTGTGCTACTAACAATAGGAGTGGAGAGACCCCTGAAGACAGAGAAGAGCTGAGGGTAGCAAGGCGTGGTGCCCTAGAACAGCCGCTGTTGAGATGACTATACCTGGCTAATGCCGTTATGGCTAGACAATGCTGGTTAGCAAGGGTTTGTGGATATTTTTAATATTTACTGCAACATTTTTCTTTAGGTTGGGGAAGTTTTCTTCTATAATTTTTTGAAGATATTTACTGGCCCTTTAAGTTGGGAGTCTTCACTTATATAACTATTATCCTTACGTTTGAACTTCTCATTGTGAACTGGATTTTCTGGATGTTTTGTGCTAGGAGCTTTTTGTGTTTTATATTATCTTTGACAGTTGTGTCGATGTTTTCTATAATATCTTCTGCCCCAGAGATTCTCTCTTCTATCTCTTGTATTCTGTTGGTGGTGACAAGAGTCATCAATGACTCCTGATCTTTTTCCTAGGTTTTCTATCTCCAAGTTTGTTTCCTTTTGTGATTTCTTTATTGTTTCTATTTCCATTTTTGGGTTCTGGATGCTTTTGTTCAGTTCCTTTACCTGTTTGGTTGTGTTTTCCTGTAATTCTTTAAGGGATTTTTGTGTTTCCTCTTTAAGGGCTTCTACCTGTTTACCTGTGTTCTATATTCCTATAAGAGAATTATTTATGTTCTTCCTAAAGTCCTCTATCGTCATTATGAGATGAGATTTTAAATCCAAATCTTGCTTTTCCGGTATGTTGGGGTATCCAGTACTTGCTGTAGTGGGGGACTGGGTTCTGATGATGCCAAATAGCTGTGGTTTCCGTTGCTTATGTTCTTGTGCTTGCCTCTTGCCATCTGGTTATCTCTAGTTTTACCTGCCCTTGCTGTATCTGACTGTAGTCTGCTCCTCTTTTGATCCTGGTTTTCTCAGAATTTAGATCCAGCTGTCTCTGTGGTCCTATGATTCTGGGATCCTATGATCCTGAGATACTGGTTGTATCCTATCTCTTGGGAGTATCCTCTATGATCTTGTGATCCTGGGCATGTTAGAGCACCTGGAAGTCCAGCTTTTTCTGGTGACCAAGACAAGTCTTATAAAAGGTAATGTTTAGTTAGACTGACTTACAGGTTCAGAGGTTCAGGTCACTATCCTCAAGGCATGGCAGCATATAGGCAGGCATGGTGCAGGAGGAGCTGAGAGTTCTATATCTTCATCTGAAGGCTGCTAGCAGAATGCTGGCTTGCAGGCAGCTAGGATGAGGGTCTTATAGCCCATACCCACAGTGACACACTACTCTAACAGGGCCACACCTCCCAACAGTGCCACTCCCTGGGTCAAGCATATACAACCATCACACACTATTATATACTTTTGAGTTCACTAGATCCCTGGTGCAAGCCATTTTTTCCCTCATCTTAGGCCTCTAGATGTCCATGGTCAGCCACTTTATGTCAAGAGTAATATTCACATTAGCACTGTGCTGCCTAACCTTAAACTGACCAGTATGGCCTTCAACAGAAGCTGTCTTTTTTTTTTTTTTTATTAATTTGAATATTTCTTATATACTTTTCGAGTGTTATTCCCTTTCCCGGTTTCTGGGCAAACATCCCCTTCCCCCTCCCTTCCTTATGGGTGTGTTCCTCCCCTCCTCCCCCATTGCCGCCTCCCCCCAACAGTCTAGTTCACTGGGGGTTCAGTCTTAGCAGGACCCAGGGCTTCCCCTTCCACTGGTGCTCTTACTAGGATATTCATTGCTACCTATGAGGTCAGAGTCCAGGGTCAGTCCATGTATAGTCTTTAGGTAGTGGCTTAGTCCCTGGAAGCTCTGGTTGCTTGGCATTGTTGTACATGTGGGGTCTAGAGCCCCTTCAAGCTCTTCCAGTTCTTTCTCTGATTCCTTCAACGGGGGTCCTATTCTCAGTTCAGTAGTTTGCTGCTGGCATTCGCCTCTGTATTTGCTATATTCTGGCTGTGTCTCTCAGGAGACATCTACACTTCTGCACTTCTTTGCTTCATCCATCTTGTCTAATTGGGTGGCTGTATATATATGGGCCACATGTGGGGCAGGCTCTGAATGGGTGTCCTTCAGTCTCTGTTTTAATCTTTGCCTCTCTCTTCCCTGCCAAGGGTATTCTTGTTCCCCTTTTAAAGAAGGAGTGAAGCATTCACATTTTGATCCTCCGTCTTGAGTTTCATTTGTTCTAGACATCTAGGGTAATTCAGGCATTTGGGCTAATAGCCACTTATCAATGAGTGCATACCATGTATGTCTTTCTGTGATTGGGTTGGCTCACTCAGGATGATATTTCCAGTTCCAAAACCATTTGCCTAACAATTTCATAAAGTTGTTGTTTTTTGATAGCTGAGTAATATTCCATTGTGTAGATGTACCACATTTTCTGTATCCATTCCTCTGTTGAAGGGCATCTGGGTTCTTTCAGCTTCTGGCTATTATAAATAAAATACCGATGAACATAGTGGAGCACGTGTCTTTTTTATATGTTGGGGGCATCTTTTGGGTATATGCCCAAGAGAGGTATAGCTGGATCCTCTGTCTTTACACCTTCATTTTGAAGGTCATTTGAATGCCTTTCTCATGTTGTTATATCTGTTCATAATTTACAAACAAACAATTTTGTATCTTTTGCTATCATTTGAATGTTAGAAATGCTTTAAAGTGACAGGTACATAAGATAAGTACTTCCAAATTAGGCAAACCTTAAGAGCGTTGCAATCAGTGTATGATCCCACTTTCCTCCCTTTTGTGTCCAGCGTACATTTTGTCATAAAGAATAAACCCAACACATGGCTCCTGAAGAGAGCCATCAAATGAAGACAGAAGATTAAAGCATTCACTTCAGAGATGATTTTTAAGTCCACTGAGTTACTCAATGTGTTCTCTCATTGGAAGTCAACTATGAGGGAACTCTGGAGCTATGGAGGTGAATAAAACAACATTACAATCTCAGCTGCTGCTGCTGCTGCTGCTGCTGCTGCTGCTGCAAGTGAGTTACTCAAATTCATTTCATTCTCCCTCAAGAAAAAGTTTAAAGCCAGAGATGTGGATCAATTGGTAAAGTGATTATTATAAAGGCAATTAGACCTCTGTTCAGATTTGAGCTTTGTGAAGGAATGTGTTTCTGTAATTCTGGTGCTGGAAGTTGGAGAGATGAATATTCCTGGGGCTTACTACAAGCAAATCGATGACCCTATATCAAGAAGTAAGGTGAAGAGCAACTGAGAAATACGACAAGGTCATCATCTGGCCTCCATTTGCATATACGTATATATATACTTACACATACATATACATATACAAATAGACACATACAAATATAACACATACACACACACACACACACACACACACACACACACACACACACACACATTGCTCTCAATAGACTCAAAGCCCAGATGGGTTATAGAATCATGCCAAATTTTTCACAAACTCAATTGGCCAGGTGAGCCAAACTAATGGCTCTTGGGTTCTCAGTTCTAAACGGAACATCGTTATCTGCTCCATGCCCACACGTGCCCAAGGATCTGTGATCATCCAGGAAAAGGGGTATGGATGAGGGACAGTGCTGTGAATGCTGTCTTTTGGATATGGCATGGCCATTGCACTCATGAATTTATTGCATCTCTGGTTACTTGCACAAGGTCAAGATGAGTCAACAACCCAGCAGGTAGCACTAATTGGACTGAACAGGTTATACAAAAGGGGAAGTATGTGAAGGGAAGGAAGGAGAGGAGGGGTTGGCAATGCCCGGGAGTTATTGGCTAGGGGATTGGGCAAAATAACTAAAACCTGTTATATAAAATTGTCAAAGAATAAATTAAAGACTGTCGGGGGGAGGGCGGCAATGGGGGGAGGGGGGGAGGGGAACACCCATAAGGAAGGGGGGGAGGGAAGGGGATGTTTGCCCGGAAACCGGGAAAGGGAATAACACTCGAAATGTACATAAGAAATACTCAAGTTAATAAAAAAAAAAAGATGTTTTAAAACAGAACTATATCTAAAATTAGGAAAGAGTACACTTGCCTTCTCTTCCTCACTTTCTTTGTTCCAGCAGTCTGTCCCTAAACACTCCCCATTCTTGGGATTATAACTTTACTTTTCTGAATGTCTGAATGTCAGGAACACTTTGTTGTAGGATCTAATCTCTTAAGGATTTTGTCAAGTCTATCTTCTCCCATATTCTCAATAAAGCCAAACTTTTTAATTTTATTACCACCTCTTACCAATAATATTGATTTTATGTATATTTATGACTTTCTCCCAAGAGAATATAACATCTATGAAAATGCAGAGTTTCTATGAAGACAGATTTATCTAATCCATCATTTTATTTTGATGTATTTATGTACTAAAGGGAATCAGAGTTCCTTTATAATCAATTCTCCCTTCCTTTTCATGTTTTCTTTCAAGCAATCAGGATCTGTGGTTACCTACATTAATTTCCTAGAAATGTATAAAAACTAAAGCATGTTAAGTTTTTATGCTGTTTCCTCAGTGAAATTATTTTATTATTCAAAGTCAGCTTATAACAATTTGTAGTTTTATACAGCATGAGTTGGGTAGTGAATCTTAAGAAATATTTTTCCTTAACTCAATATCAAAAATGTTTTCTAGCATGCATAATTTCAAATATTTTATATTTTCGTAAGCTACCTTCAGGCCCAAGATTAATTTTGACATTCAAGCCTAGCATTATTTTGACATTTGTCTTACTTTGGGTTTCTATTGCTTTGAAGAAACACCATGACCAAAGCACCTTTTATAAGGCAAACATTTGATTGGAGCTGGCTTACAGTTTGAGAGGTTCAGTCCAGTGTTACCAAGAAGGGAAGACTGGTACCATGCAGGCAGACATGGTACAGGAGAAGTTCTACATCTTAATCCACAGACAGCAGCAGGAGTCTGTTTTTCTTCAGGCAGCTAGAAGAATGCTCCATCCAAATTTGCCAAGCTTGACCAGAGGATCTCAAAGCCTCACTACACAGTGACACACTTCCTCCAACAAGGCCACACCTATTAAAACCAGCCTACACCTCCTAATAGTGCCATATCCTGTGGGCCAAGCATATTCAAACCTCACAGCATTACAATATACCTTTGTGATCATATTGGGTCCATATGGATACTTTTCAATCTCCTTGTTTTGGGATCTATGGCCCAATCATGTATGCAAAATACTTTCTCCATTTCAAGTTATAACGTCTACACGTGCTTGTAGTTGGGATGCTGAATTCGTGGGGAAATGTGTCTCTCCACCTACCATGAGTGGACTAACATGATATACTTAGATTTTTGTATTATGTGAGTAACTATCATGCTCTAAAATAGTTTACCATGGTGAACGACTTAAAGACACGAATGGAAAATATTAACCAATGAGACAAACTTTAATATTTTGCCACCAAAACCCCATTGGGGGCCACTGGGATTTGAGACTTAATCTCAAGATTTTCAGTAATTTTGCCATCTGACCTTGAGCAATTTTGTCCACATCTGTTATCAAATTACTATTTCAATAATAGAGTATGATGCCTACTTTGCAGATTATTTGAAGAGTAAGCTATAACAAACTAAAAATCTAGAGGCACCTGGCACATAAAATGGATGATGATGATGACGATGCAATGATGATGACGACGACGACGACGACGACGACGACGACGACGGCGACGACGACGATGTGGTGGTGGTTGTAGTGGTGGTGGTTTATATCACTCCCCCAAACATTTGCTTCCATTGGGTTGTATTTTTCCATGCAATAACTATGCCTTGTTTATTCCTGAGGATTATGTTCTTGTCTTATCTGCATGTGACTCACGCACCTTCATACCAGTGCCAGGGCCACGACCATGACTAGGGTGTGTTATGGCACTTGAATTGTGGAGGACCCCACCACATAAGTTCTCTTGTTACTATGTTTTCACATGATGACATCAGGCCATTTGTGCTTATAGATATTTTGATCTAAATTTTGGAATAAAATTAGATCTGCCTACCTCACAGTGGTAAGTCTTAAGATAAGAAAGGTGAAAGTACAGTGAGGGTCATAGGGCAGAGAACTGATACATTGTGATGAGAGCTGTGGGATCTTGGTGCAGTAAGTTAATTTAACCCCTAGAGGGAGCTATGAGAGAGTAAGAATCCAAGAAGCAGATGAAATATATGGTGTTTTTCTCCTGGATTCTGTTTTTAGCAAAACTGATTAAGGGGTGGTTTAAATTGCACAGATTCATTGCTATGTGACATTATGTATGCATTCATTAAGTTGTAAAGCAGAAGATTAATTTAGGTTCCGTCTGGGTTAACAATAATTTGAATTATTTCACAAAATGTTCTTAATGTCCTTGGCAATATTGGAAAATTAAAATAATTTCACATACCACAGTAACCTTCAGTGACGGACCAAATTTGTGAAGCCCATAGCTTATGATATTTATATATCATATATATGAATATGAATTTGATTACCCTAAAATAGGCAAGGCAGCAATCACTTTGAATCTTACAAACCATAACCTTTCAGAGAAATTAATTCTTCCTGCGACAAAGACTGCTGAAGCAATAAACTATAAATGTCTTTCACAGAAGCTAATCCAAGAAGAAGAGAGTTACAATTAACATCAGAGCTCCAGATGAATCAGAGCAACCCTAATTTCATTTTCAGCTTATTGAAAATATGCAACAAGAAAGATGAAACACTCAACATCAAATCTAAGATCTAAGATTCATGGGTAATGGGGAGGGATATAAAAGGACAATGATATGGAATTTATTCATTACATTGTCAAGAAAAGGGCTAATGTAGTCTCAAAAATGGAGACTGAAAAAAATTACTGAATTTGATTTTACAAAGCGATTGTATTTGAGTTGTAAGTGAAGGACAAGATTCCATGTTTCACTGTGATCTTACCTTACCAAGCTTTTGATAAACTTGATAAATTCTCATTAGCACAAAGAGTTATGGTTCAGAGTTTGAGCTTCTCAGAAGTGCTCACCCCTTCCCTAGTACAACATTAGTGTTGAAAGTGAATTTTCTTGGAGACTCTTCACTGGATATTCTCGCCATTCTTGACTTCTGTCAAACCTTCCTGTAGGCTTTAGGGAGAGTTGGAATATTCTCTTTTCTTCTGTGGGAAAACTCAACCATTCTGTCTACTTCCCATGTATGCCATTGTTACTTCCTTTTAGGTAACTCAGCAGACACAGTCTGTTCTAGTTATTAATAGAGTCTAGACTTTGTGTGTGAAAACTGCCTAACTTCACTTTCTCTGGTGTCCCAAGAACCCATTTGAGTGTTCATAACTGTTATGAGTGAAATCCAATTTTTGTTGGCAAGGGCATCACGTTGCTTTGTATCATGATGACACTTTGTGCGATGATGACACTAACAGTAATGATATTGATTCAAGTGTACCCTATTAACAAAATTAAGATATTGATATATCATTTCCTCTCTTTCCAGAAATAATGTTATTTAATTTTTGGTCATTATACAAAAGTTCATTAAAATCTGTGTATAAATTTTTAGGAAAATGAAGGACATGTTTAACTTACTTATTTTTACCTAGACTATCTTATCTATTGCTATGAAAAGACACTATGACTACGGCAACTTATGCAACAGAATATTTAATTGGATACTTGGTTCAGGGGAACATGGTACTGGCAGGCAGGTGTGGTGTTGAACAAGTAGCAGTGCATTATATCTTGATTCTCCAGCAGCAGCTGCAATGGGGGGGGAGGGAGGAGAGGGAGGGAGGAGGGAGGGAGGAGGGAGAGAGAGAGAGAGAGAGAGAGAGAGAGAGAGAGAGAGAGAGAGAGAGATTGTCTGTGGCTTTGATGTTTATTCTCACAAAAAGTTCATATGTTAGGAACTCAGTTCACAGAGTGGCAGTATGGGGAGATATGATGGCCTTTAAGAGGTGGGGCCTAATAGTAAGTCTTTGAGCTGGTGTATGCCCTCAAAAGGCATGGGAGCCTAATGAGTCATTTCTAAGGGATTGCTACGAAAGCATGACCCTGGCTCCACTCTGTCTTCCTGACTTCCTGTATAAAGATTCACCTTCTCATCCTGTCTTCTGTCACATAGGGCCCTAGCCATAGCCCATGATTAGCCCTTTGGGTAATCATCTTTGAATCGGTTATCTAAATATGCCACTTTTTCTTCTTATGTAGCTTGTTGACAATATTTTGTTATAGAGATGAAAAGCTGTCAAGTACAGGCATATAAAGAAAAGCACAAATATACATAGACAATGTACATTTGTGGTACACTTGTGGTGTTTTTGCTTTTTAAATTATTTTTTATTGGATTTTTTTAAAATTACATTTCAAGTGTTATCCCCTTTCCCAGTTTGCTATCCATAAAGCCCTATCCCGTCCACCCTCCCTCTTCTTCTACAAAGGTTGTGGTACACTTGTAAGGAGTAAACCACTACAGTAGTTTAAATGTCTACTTATTATTCATCTCTACATAGAAGTCAGGGAAGAACCAAGGCAAATATATGTATGTATATGTGTATGTGCATATGTATATGTAAATGGATTTATGTATATGTATATATATGAAGAAGTTCACATACATATGATAAAGTCACAGACCATGTCATACACCTATTATTAATTCTCTCTGATGACGTCTGGATTCAGTAAGAATAAACTAGATTCTTTCTTTAATTGCACCCCCAGGCCTAATAATGCTAATTTCCACCAGTCTCTTCCATTTAGAAGTCAGCCTATCTTTTCTTCTCTCGTTCTGACTTCCAGTTGTTGAAGAGGTTTCTCTCTTAGATCATTCTTCCCGCACTTCTCCAAGAGACTCATTTCTTCTCATTGTTTGATATTCAGGACTATTTCTTAGCCTTTGGGGATGAACTCATCTAGAAAGCTTCTCAGACCTTACATCACATTTGCTGCTGTGTCAGTTACAGTGCTTAGCACCAAGCGCCCTCTAACACTATGTGGTGCACTGTGTAAGAGCAGATGACCTATGTATCTATGCCTCCCAGGGTTCCTGAAGACAAATGAGAGCTTGAGCACCCACTGATCAAAGAATCAATCTGTGTACCAAAAGATAACATATCTTAGGCTTTTCCTTTGATATTCCTTCAAAATATTTCTTGAGCAAGCTGAGATTAAGACTGTCATCAGACAAGTTACTTTGAACATATGCTAAGATAATCAGTCAGTAGAGCCTGCATCTTGACAAATGAATGTTGAGCATCCTTTCCCTTTGATAGTCAAAGGTAAGTGTTGCAGATTTACTAGAATCAAATGGACGTGGAGAATATCATCTTTCTCAATGAGTCTTTCTGGAGATCAAAGAGGTGGTAAGAAAGAAATAGAGTCAAAAGAAAGTCTTGTTTGTTTGTTTATATATTTATAAAGTATTTCTATATAGCTCAGACAGCCCTCCTATTTTGTTTCAAGGGTGATTTGAAATTACAAGATTTTGCGATCATGACCTGCTTGTTTTTATTTTGTAAATTTTATTAAATAGCTAAAATAAACAGAATAATTTATTAACTATTTGAGAACTTCATTTATTTTCATCATATTCACCTCAAACTCCTGTCTCCTACACTTCTAATAGTCATCCTTTTATCCGTAATCTTTTACTTTGTGCCCTCTTCTTTTTTAGAAGATGCTATCTCACAACAGCTGTCCTGGTCCTTACAATCTTTTCATCCCCTCTTTCGTGAACCTTAGGTATACAGATTGTATTGCAAGTGTATTAATTGGAGTTGGGCATCCTAAAGTCGATTAATCTCTAGATTTTGAAAAGTTGTATCTTTCTGAAATCTGTAATCTCCATCTATGGCAAAAAGAAACTTCTTGATTCAACTTCTTTGAGATCTACACTTATCTATGGATGTAAGGGTATCTTTAAGCATTTATATAGTAAAAAGAATATATTAATAAATCTGACAAGCATTATTTGGAAATTAGATTTATCTTTTGACATCTATTGTATTATATAATTACTTAAAGAAAACATTTGATAGTAGTAGATGAAATACTTAGTGGTAGGTGCCACTATTTAATTAGTGATATAAGTAAAGTGATATTGTTGGGTAGTTAAGGACGAAGGGATAAGAGAAGGATTTGGGTATATCATATGAAAATTTAGCAAACTTAAAAAATGCACGTGGTTATTAGGAAGCATAGTATGGGCGATATTGCAGTATCTATATCTAGTGCATAAATTGGGCCATCTTAATGGTGTTAATGGACCTCCAACGCTGAGTCCCTGGGTAGAACTCCTTTGCTGCCTAGATTTACTTTTTATTTTTATTTCATTTTTTTTTCCTTTTTTTTTTTTTTTTTTCCGGGGCTGGGGCAGGACCTTGCGCTTCCTAGGCAAGCGCTCTACCACTGAGCCAAATCCCCAACCCCTTCATTTTTAACCTTACCATTTAATTGATTCTTTGTGTGTTTTATATCATGCATGCCAGTCCCACTCACTCATCTCCCCATCCTTTTGTGTCTACCCTTGCAACAATCCCTCCTCCTAAGAGCAATAAACAAACACACAAACAAATAAATAAATACATAAATAAAGCAAAGCAGAGAAAACCTCTTGACTTGGAAGTTGAGGTCCAAGTGTGCCGCACAGCGAACAGTTTATCAACATACCTTTACATGCAAGTGTTCATTGCAATGAGTCATTGGTCTGGTTTGAGGCTTCTGCTATATCATCAATGCTGGAACTGCACCAAGATTATCCTGTGTGGCTCTGTATCCTGGAGATCCTGAAGATTCGTATCTGCAGGACAGGTCCTTTCACAAGGTCCTGCCGTCCATATATGAGGTAGATTTTGGGATGGGTCAACTCAAAGCTCGAGTGGTATCTGAGTTGGTCAGCCCGTCAGCAATCCTGCACTGCCACTACCAGGACAATCTCTGAAGCACTGCCGTGGCCTGCTTACCCAATGCTGCAGCTGGCAAGGGGCTAGGCCAGCACTCCCACTCTCATGACTTTGGGGTCTAGGTCCCCTGCCTGCCACGGATGGTGAGAGGTGAGTGAATAGGGGAGAAGGCATTACTCCTGTACCCAACCACCTCACCACAGATGAGTGGTGGGGTTAGTTCTCCCACATTCATACCTTTGAGGTTAGCTCACATGTGTACCTGCCACTAGGACTAGCTCTACTGTGCTGCCCAGGCAAGGTGCCTGCTTTCCAGAATGCCTCAGAAGGGAGAGGCAAGGATAGCTCTGCCCAGCACTTAGACGACTGTGTGCTCCCAGGCAGCAGGCCAGACCAGGGACATCCATAAGGTCTTTGGTGATAACATGAGTGATGGACATCAACACACAGTCCTCCTGCTGCATGGCCATGGACCCAGACATGGCCCTCAATGACAGAATGGGCTGGGACTTCACCATGGCTTCAGGTTTCAGGGCAGGCTACAAACATCAAGCTATTCCTTTCCACCCTCCTGTCTTCATTCCACCTCTCTTCATAATGCTCGAACTGTTCTACCTCCCTTTCTCTCCCATCTATCCACCAAATGCTCGCACATTGTACTGGTTCCTGTTGCAGGTGGGCCATGCAGCTGGTGGGTCTCTTGGTGTCTTCTGCCTACCCATGCTGCATGGCTGCAGGAGGGCCTCTGTGTATCCAAAGCCTGCCTGTGCCACATGATCACCGGCTGACAGCAGGGTGTCCTCAGATCACCCACACTGCTTTGAAGTATGGAGGAAGTCTGGCTTCTGGGCATTTTTCCCTGCCCATTGCTGAACAGCATGGCAGCAAGTAAGATTTACTTTTTAAATAATAAGAGTATAGATAACCTGCAAGGTTTTACCAGGTCTACAAACTTTGTAACTAGTTAGAATTTGGCCAGTTTCAGAAATAAAAAGCACTTAAAATCAGAGCTACGTATATAAATCTGAGCTGAGGTTTCAGTTAGCTTCAATTCTTCCTAGAAGCCCTTTGGGAGGATTACCACCTCTCTCAAGGCAGAACAATCCAGATAATACATAATAATAAATAGATCAATACAAAACATTTCTTTATGAGATTACACACTTTGTAGATGAAGAGAATATTAAAGAGAATTTAAAACTGTACTTTATAAGAAGTGAAATGCAGCTTTTAAGATATAGTAATCAATATGATGTCAGAAATACCTTTCATGATCAAATTAATGTGGAAAGTATTATCTAATATATTTTATTGGGGATTTTTCATATCTTACCAATGTAGTAAAATAATTCAAAAATTCATTAGTAAAAACTTCTTAGTTTTTATCTTTCCTCGCTTAGAAATTCCACAGTCCCTGATGAGTTTAGTGATTTCTATGGGTACTGAATGAAATACACACATGTGAAAATTGAAAGCTGACTAACCAATGAGAGAAAGTACATTCTGATTATCTTTCTGGGTCTGAGTTCCATCACTCAGAATGACTATTACCCCCTCCATCCATTTACCTATGAATTTCATAATTTTGTTTTTAACAGATGATGATATTCTGCTATGTACCCATTTTCCTTAGCCATTCTTCAGCTGATGGCTGTCTAGGCTATTTCTATTTCTTGGCTACTGTGAATACAGCATCACTGAACCTGGACGAGCTGGTATTTTTTTATAGTAGGATATTAAAATCTGTGGCTACATGCCCTGAAAGTGGCTTAGCTGTATCATGTGGCAGAGGATCTATTCGTAGCTTTTTGAGGAATTTCCACACTGATTTCCATAGCCGTGGAACCAGTTTGCATTCCCACTTGCTGTATGTAATTGTTCTCATTCCCTCACATCCAAGCCACTGCTTGTCATCATTAAACATTAATATGAATTTAATACATATTAAGTTTCAACCATGTTCCAATCTCTGTTTTATGAGAATATTAGTGCCAGAACAGACAAAAAGACATGGTCCATATAGAGCTCAATAGGCTGGAGTATTGACATAAGGAATAAAAAGTAAACATAAAGTAAGAAATTTTTAAATGATTTCAGGAAACAGTAAATCACAAGACCTACAAAAGTGTAAGACTGGGTAGGAGGGCTTTTGCAGGTTAGGAACAGGCCTAGTCCACAGTTGCATAAGCTGTCAGAGAGAAGCTTTGAAGATGAGATTGGACAAGTACTCAAAGGATGGGAAGATAGATCATTGATGGGTAGAATAGCATTTCAGGCACAGTAAATGGCACCACGATGTGTTTCCTGTTTCTCCTTTGTGATCCTTTCATGTCCAACTCTGATATCTCTCTCCCTCTCCCTCTCCCTCTCCCTCCCTCCCTCTCCCTCCCCCTCTCCCTCTCCCTCCCCCTCTTTCTCTCCCTCACCCTCTCTTTCTGTTTCTGTGAATGTGTATGTATTTGTGTATGTGCATGCGTGTAAGATGGTGACTAGATTGAGAATATTCACTGTAAACAGAAAAGTCCAAAACACTGAAAGCTGTGCACTGGCCCCCTCAAGTTGAAAGCAGTATGCAGACTTAAAGTGGCATTATCTGTTTGTGGCTTAGTGTGTGCTTTTTTGAGTCAATGGGACCAGAAAACCAATTTCCTCTATGTGAGTCATCTATAAATTAAGACAAAAGAGACAAAAGTTTCTCATTCTATTCCTAAGTCATATTTGCTCTGAGGTTCAATAAGTAGAAAGGATGGCCTTTGTTCAAGAAAACATATCAAAACTCTTCAAAAAAACAGGTCTACTTGTGGGTAAACAGCATCGAGAGTCAGTTTCTTTATGTGCGGATGCTTTGTATACTCAAGGTCAATGCCATATGAACATCTCATTAGATACACAAAGGCCTTGAAAAGACAAAGTCTTAGAGAATCTAGGTATAAAGAGCCCATATCTTAACATTTAAAAGGAAGCATACAGCAAATCCACAACCAGTGTCATACTAAAACAGAAAACCTAGAAACATTTTTACTCAAATTGTAAATAAGCCAGAGGTATTTATCCACTCTACTTCTGTTCAATATAATGGTTGATACATTTGATGTAGGGGATACAACACGGAAAGGGAGAAGCCAAAATATCCTCATTTGTAGGTGATATGATTTTGTACATACAAGACCCTAAAGATGCTACCAGGAAACTTCTAAAGCTGATAAACACATTAAGGAAGGTAGTAGCATATACAATTAACACACACACACACACACACACACACACACACACACACACACACACACACACACACTTATACACAATCAATAGCCTTTTTAACATATAAAGGAAACACATACCAAGAAAGAGATGAGGGAGACAATATCATTTCTAGTAGCTTCAAAATAATCTTGCAATAAATCTCACAAAGGAAATGAAAGACCCATGTGATGAATACATTAAGATACTGAATAAAGAACCTGCAGAAGATGTAAAGAACTCCCATGCTTATGAACCATGTGTATAGAACATTTCCTGGAAAATGGAGCTAGTATCATGGGCTGGGGACAGATGGTAGAAGGGTAAGTTTTCACTAACCTAGGTCAGACTGCAGGTAACAGAAATGTATGCACCCACCTTGGCCAGCAAGGAAGACGCAACACGGTCGGATTCTTCTCAACAGCCTTTATTGCAGGACCACCTTCATTGCTGATATGGGGACGTCGAGCAGCAAAAGCGCTCGCCTTATATACACAACAGGCTGAGGCTATGCTAATTGTCCTTAAGGGATTGGCGGAGCATGTATCACCCCACCATCACCCCTGCTACTTGTCCTCCAAGGATTGGCAGAGCCCGAATCACCTCATTAGCATGGTACCACCTTGGCCAGACTGATGCCAGGTGCAAAACCCGCGCATGCGCAGTACTGCTGTGTCACAGGAGGGCGCCGGATCACCTCATTATCCTGCAGCTGCCCTGGCAAGGGGACAAGCCTGCGCATGTGTTGTTTACACAGGTGGGACTGGATGTCTGCGCCATCTTTGCTCCACCGCGCCGCTCCCCACATTTTACAATAAACTCAATGTAGCAACAAAATGACTCCCAGGAACAAAATGGAGTCTGGCTAATTTCTCACTCCGCTTATTTATTATATAGAGTTGAACAGAGAGCTGGGGTTATTGCATGCAACTAAAGAAAGAGAAAGGGTTTATGATATACAACTGGGACAAAGAGGTAGGTTTCAGTAAACTTGGTGGGAGGAGTCTCTGCAGGGCATCAGTCTTTAGACCACAGTATTTAGAGATGGAAAAAATTATAGTAGATACTTTTTATATAAATTATAAACACACATGCAGGACCCCTTCTCCCCTTCTTCAGGAAGGCTTTGCTATTTCTCTGAGCCTAACATGGGGACGGTTCTATTTCTACGAGTCTAGGTATAGTCATTGACAGAGCCAACCTCATGCCAATAGCGCTTGCTCAGGGCTTCCCCTGCTTCCTATGAACGAGTTCAGACCCAAGCTTAAATGGTGGAGGGGCTCCTGAAGTTGCACACCCTAACTGAGAAGCTATTGACAATTGGTGGCTGCTGGGGGGAAAAGAACCAGTCTTCTGAGAGGCAACCCATGCTCCATCAGATGATCCTACATACATGCATGTACAGGCAACACTGCTAGGACTCTGGGGTAAAAAAAAAAAAAAAAAAACCAAGAGAGAAAGCACATGAATGTGGGAGAGAAAAATGTGAAGGGATATGGGAGAAATTGAAGTGGGGGAACGGGGCATGAATTATAGCAAAACAGATTATATGCATGTATGAAATTCTCAACAGCAATAAAATAATTAAAAGGAGAACTGCTAGTTCTGATATGGGGAAGGTTGTGTGTGGAGTAAGAACAGATCAGAAATGAAGTTTTGGGCTTCTGGTCTTTTCTTATCATAAGGGTGGAGACACTGGAAATGATATTTATTGTGTGATTATGAAATTCAGGGGGAAACGTCTGGGCTTTACAGATTTAGAAGCAGTGAAGATGTTGATATTTCAATCACCAAGACTGTTTCCAGAGAAATTGAAGTTTATCAAAGAATCGTCTTAAAGAAGAAATAAAGTGGAGAAACCAGTACAGAAAAGTAAGGAGAACCCAAAAGGAGATGGGGCAAATCAGGAGAGGGCTGCAGTGTGTCAGACAAATGAAGTGACACCGCCGGAGCTGTGGAAACCTTCCGATGAGCCTGACAGTTCAAGTAGGGTGAGAGCTAAAAAATAAACACCCGTGTGAGCACCATGGAGTCATCAGACCTTAGAAGAGTTAGGAGATCTGTCCCTTAACAAGCAGGAGGAAGGAAATTTGGAAGAGAGAGAGAAAGGGAGGAACCACAAAGAGAAAAGATGCTTTCAAAGGAATTTTGATACAAATGAGATCAAGGCGATGGTAAAAGGGAGAGAGGAGTAAAGGTCCATTTTCTTTTAAGATACAGTAAACCATGTGTTTTCCTGCTTATGATAACCCAGGGAATTAGAATGACAAAATATGTACAATATGCGAGAGGAGGGAGAAAGTTGCTAGGGCCTTTCCCTGTAGGCGTGTCAGGCTGCATGGATTAATTAAGCACTTAGACTTTATATGTTAGCATGAATAATTTGTTTCTGGTAACCCTGGGAAGATGGTTTAGCAAGAGGAATGTGGACAAACAGGTGAAGTATCTTCTACAAAAGCCTTTTTCTGGCCATGGGTCCTTTGTCACACCCTCTCCAGCTCTAATCCAACACTTAGCAACGTACTTGAGCCAGTAATCACAGAGCACTGTGAAACTGATAAACGCCACCCTTTCACTTTAAGACAGCATAAATTCTATCACTAGATGTGAGTCCTAGCTCCTAAGTATGGTTAGTATAGATAACACTTCATTTTCTGACAGAAAATCTAGCTGATTATTAAGTAATCGAATCCATTTTTATTCTTTGAGCTTGTTGGCATAACCTGCATTGACGTCATAACTCACAGGCTATGCTTTTATAGTCTATGAGGCAGTGCTTAATATGTGAATATGTTCATAAATCACATGAATTTCTAAACACAAAAGCTAGCAAACCACCTCTTTTCACTAAATATATTAAAGACAATTAAAACTTAAAGTACCATATTTAGTCATGAGAATTGTGAACTTACTGCAATATTTTACTTAACAGTTTAAAACAAGACATATCAACTCTTACTGAGGCTTTTTTTTGGGGAGTCAGAAGTCTCACTTGGGCTAAGACTGAGTGGTTAGCTGGGCTGTCCTTTTTGATGGCTCCATGGAGGAAAACATTCTTAGCCTCATGCAGAAAGTGGCTCAATTTGGTTCCGTGTGTTTGTGGGGCTGAAGTTCCTGTCTCCTCGAAGGTTTTCATCAAAGCTCACGTTTGCTTCCATGGTTGATGTACATTTTCTGCTATTACTTTCCGTTGGGGCCTTCTGACAACACCGAAATAAATCTCTCCCATACTTTGGATATTTCTGACTTTGGCCAAAGAAAAAAAATCTTTGCTGTTTAGACATGTGTGCTTAAATTGGGTCAAAGTAGATAGTCCAGTTATGTCATAAAATTAAGTACAATTGACAAAATCCCTTCGTCATGCAATTTAAAAACTTTAAAGGGTAGATACCCTTAAGGGAGGGTATTCTTCCTACCAATATCTTATCTAAAAGACTCAAAGAATTTTTAACATACAATAAACCCATTAGTACTCCTAATATTATAATTCTTTTTGGGAAAGGAAGAAGAATTAAATTTCCTAAATTTGATTCATTTGCTTCATTCTCATTCCTTCCATCCCTTCCCCCTTTTCTCACCACTCATTACCGTTCTCCACAGTTCCAGAATCTCTAAAGAACTAGGTGCCAGACAATACTCTGGATGTAACAGATGTGGAGATGGAACTCCTCTCCTCAGCTCAGAGGCAGCTCAAAGGTGGGTTGAATCAGCATCTAAACATAATTCGCAATAACAGAGGTGTGGTAATGACCACGAATGGGCTAAGAGACTGAGGTAGAACTGTCCCCAGCTACTTCATACATCCCAATGTCCCCAGTGCCAGACTGAAAAACAGCGAGTTTTACAGAATAATAATTTTCCCAAGATCCTGACCCATCTCTGAAAAACAATTTTGTTCTTCACCTTATCTTCAACTGCCCAAATTAAAATTTTATAGGAATTACCTTGAAACTGTAAATTCATACACTTCGAAGTTGACAGGAACCAGTTTGCCTCTCTCTAACTTAACCCTACAAGGTCAAATAAAAATCTATAAAAATTAAGGCTGGGAGTCATTATCGATGGGGATGGGATTGAGCTGGCCTGGGGCCTGAACAGATGTCTAAGTCCTTGTGGGATAGTCTCCAATTCTGGTAGTTGCTCTTTCTGATCACTGCAGAAGGCTGCTGATGCTCACATTGGCACAGCCCTGAGTATTTAAATGGTTTCAGTTTGTTACATGGATTCTGAGCCCAGTCCTCCATAAAGAAAAAGAATCAATCTTGTTTAGTGAAGATGATGGCTTGTGCCACTGCAACATTGACTGGGATACTCTGGATACTGGTATTTCAGAGAAAATGTGGCTGACTTGGCTGAAATAAAGCTCTTTGGATATTTTTGAGCATCTAAGCAGGTCCTTCAGAGGCTGGGAAAGGGTGCTGGAGATTCCTGTCGAACCTGCTAAGGTGTTAACTGTTCAGCTTTTGGAAAGGATAGATTCTGAGAGCCTGAGAAGCTAAGAGAGAGGATGTTTTATCTTCAGAAAAATGCTTTTGTGAATAGGATTCTGCTGGGGTTTTTTCTTCTTCATCATCATTATGTTTGTTTATTTTTTTTTGAGGAAATTTCATTAGTTAGGGTTCTTCTGGTTATGGTTCTCTGCCCCCTTCATTTTCTGCGTAGATAAGACAACAAACATCCAATGTCTTCCTCCATCACTCTCTACTTTGTTTATTGAGATGTGTTGAATCTCTTACTGAACCTAGAACTGTTGACAGACTGATTGACCATTCACCAGGAGATCCCCTGCCTCAGCCTCTCCAGAGATGAATTATACATTCATCCCACTGAGAGGGAGGAGGGAACAAGGGGAGGGTGACTTTTTTATGGGACATTGGGATTGAACTCAGGTCCTCAAGCTTGTAGGGCAAGCACTTTACCCACTGAGCCATTTCCTCAACCTGGTAGGAAAATACTTCTGTACAAATTACTGTCTAGTTGGTTACGAGGAGAATTTTTATGCTGACCTACTCACCCATGAACTGTATTCTAGAGAAGTTTTTCCTTAAACATCTTAAGAATCACTTGAAGATTAATTTTATTTGTTTATTTATTTATTTCTGCATGATAGGGTTTCTTTATGTAGCTCGAGCTGGTCTCAAACTCACAATCCCTCTGAATCACCCTCCTAAGTGGTGGGTTTACTAGAATGTTTAACTTTAATTTTACTGAGTTAAAAAAATTACCCAAAATGTGCCTAGTAAGAAAATAAAAATTAAACCTAGGTATCAAGGTAGAAAATCAAAGGTTAAGTCACACACACTTATAGCATTGAAAACACTTATTTTCTACCACTTCAGCAATATTAAGTATTTAATTTTTGTAACTACATCTATAGCTAAACACAAATTTTAGGTCAATAATTATAAACCATTTTAAATACATTTACTTAATTTTGAGCCTCTTGAAAGTATAGATTTTACCAGCCACAGCTCTCCTACTACAACTATATGATGAGTTTAGAAATCGAAACTTTTGGGGTTGGGGATTTAGCTCAGTGGTAGAGCGCTTGCCTAGGAAGCGCAAGGCCCTGGGTTCGGTCCCCAACACCGGAAAAAAAAAATCGAAACTTTTAAAAAGGTCCCCTGCAATTCATTTGTTCAACCAGAATTAGACATAATCTTATATGGAAGAAGAGTATGGATGACAACTTAATTGTCCCACTACAAAGGTCTTTGCTCAGCCAGCATGCCTATGTCTGGAACTTTGATCTTAATACTGGTAATATTCTACAGCATAGAAGCTTATCTTCATCTTGAAAGCATCCTACCTTATATTTTTTTTTACTTTTGTTTCTCTTTCCACAGTTCCCCTGCCTCAAAAATAAATCTTATTGTCCACTCTGTGCTCCCTGCTTTTATCCTGAGAGTCGATGAGTTGAACTAATTGGTGACTTATTTCATTGTCCAGAGAAAATGCATGCAGGGAGGGGTCATTAAAATTGTAGAAGGAAATTTCTCAAAACAGATGATCAGAATTTTCTGGGAAAGTGTATAATCTTATGATCCATTAATAGGATACATATTCTCAATAGTTGGAATCTCAGGATATTGATTTAACACAGCAATTTATATTTAGTAAAAATTACTCATCACACTAGGGAACATAAATACTCTCTCATAGTTCTGCCTGCCAAAGCATTTAATGCAGCTTCAGTTGTTTAGAACAAGGATGGTGCTGAGTCCTCAAATAAAGTCCTCCTCAATAAGACATGCTAAATCACTACGAGTGCTAGGTGATAGACAACCTGTTAGGATAAAAATGCCTGACTAGGACAACCAGCTTGCTAATAACTGTATTTCTGGCTGTTAACCCTCCTTAATACCAATCTTCCCAAGACATGTTTCCACACTATGTTCTGGTTGACAAAATGTTCCAAGTCATACCATAGTTTAGTATGTTGTTTACTTTGAACTTAAGTTTTAGGAGAATTTATTTGTAAATAATCATTATCTCCTATAAGAGGACTTGATGTTTTAATTTTTAAAAGATCCACAGTGCAGTCACTCCTGAAAATACATGTCAGAATTTTTAAAATGAAGAGATATATTTGGGGGTGAGGGCTAACATTTTCTCACTATACCAACTTCTCCTATTTTGAAAGGAACAGCAGATTTTTCTCATACCAGATGCACCATTTTCAATTTTGTATTTGATCTTCTTTACCAAATTGCCTTTAATCCAATACCTGTCTTTTGCTATAAACTACAACTCTCCCTACAAATAATCTTAGATAACAAACAATTGGAAATTTTAAAATGAGTAATATTATGTGGTAGGTCTTTGAAATCACAATTTATTATGAGATTAACTTAACAAAAGAGACATACTATCAACTCACAGAAAACTTGCCTTAAAATAGAAGGGGAAATTTTAAAACTTAAGTGTTACAAGAGCATATGAAGATTCAGTATTGTCAATTTTCCTCCCAACATTATGCGTATATATATATATATATGTATGGGTCTTTGTGTGAATGCACATGTGAGTGACACTGTGTGTATTTCTGCCTTTGCATGTATTCAATTCAGGATAGTGTTGGTAAACTAAGAGATAAAAATTGACATAGAATGTCTAGAAACAGACTAACATATATGAGCTGAACTTATTTTCAACAAAGCTTCAAAGTGATTCAATGGCATAAAAGGCATTTTACTAACTGTGCAAGAAAAACCTGTATCTATTCATTTAAAAAAAACCATTTCAACCTTTTACATTCTCAAATGATCAAACCTATAAAAATAATACAGTATGAAGTTGTAAACCTTTTAAGATAAAAAAGACTAGTTGTAGCAAAATGAAAAGCATTAAGAACATCAATTGTTAAAGACAAATGATACTATCTAGTAATGAAGTAAAAATAAGGAAAAAAGAAATACACATACACACAGGTTCCCCAACATAATAAGTCTCAGAGTATTACAAGTTCAAAGAAACCAAAAACAGTATATTATTAATTGATTGTAATGCTTATAAGAAATTTGAAATAATCAAAAATGATTTATGTAATAGATATCAAATGTTGGTGAATCAAGGGAATGAGGAAAACTTACTCCAGAGATTAGGAGAGGATTTCTGTCATGTTCAAAACATTGCACATCCAGACAAGGATACAGTTTGCCTATGTGAACTAATTTGTTACATTGAACAAGCTATGCCCTTTAAATTTGTACATTCATTGACTGTAAAATCAAATGTCGCAAGACATTAGAAAGTATCTTCCAGATTTGTCTATTACTGCTTATTACTTTAATTCAGGTTGTGAATTCTCATACATATTTTACATTAAAGAAAAGTAGCTCTTTAAGAACAGAACTAGACCCCATAACCTGAGCTCCATTTTCTACTCCACAATTCTGCCTGCTTTTGAAGAGACCTGCTGGCACCAGGGATAACAGGAAAGACCTGGTTTGAATACCCTATGCCCATCAGCTTCCCTTAAAGCATGTCCAAAAACCATGAACTGCACCTCATTCCCTGGACTCCATTTTATATCCCACAACTCCACCTGCTTTCCCAGAGGTCACACAGGTATCAAGGACTCCAGGCTACACTGGTACTAGGGACCCCAGAGAAAACATTAGCACCTCAAACTCCAGATAACATGCAGGTCATAAAAACCTCAGCAGAGACATCCTACTTGGCTGAAGACTCACTGGTCACCAGAATCAGAGGCCACTCAGGCAAGAAACTATGGAGAAACAGAAACCAAGGGGGAAAACATCCAAAAAACACATCGAACAAAAATAAATTCAGAAATCAGTACCTAAACCTATAATAACCACAAACCTAGGTATACTAGAAGCTAGTATAAGAATAATGTGCACATCATTTATGGCAATATGGGACCAAAATATCTCAGCTCTCCTACTGCAGCAAGCCCTGGATATTCCAACACAGCTGAAGCACAAGAAAATGACCTTAAATCTAATCTTATAAATATGATAGAAGGCTTTAAAAAGACTTTTATCCCTTTAAAAGTACAGGAAAATACAACCAAACAGGTGAATGAAATAAATAAACCTGATAAAAGAGCTAAAAATGGAAATAGAAGCAATACAAAACAAAATGCACAAACTGAAGGAATCCTGAAGATGGAAAAACCTAGGTAAGAGACCAGGAACTATAGATGCAAGCATCACTAAGAATACAAGAGATGTAAAAGAAAATCTCAGACATACAAAATATAAGAGAAGAAATTAATACAATGGTCAAGAAAAAATGTTAAATCTGAAAGGTTCCTGACACAAAACAATCTGGGAGACTATCAGAAGCCCAATCCTAAGAATAACAGGAATAGAACAAAGAGAAAATTCCTAGCTCAACGTTCCGAAAAATATTTTTGATGAAAATCAGAGATGAAAAATGCCTTAACCTAAAGAAAGTGATGCGTACAAGTGTACAAAAACTTACAGAATACCAAATAGATTGGACCAGGAAAAAAAATCTTTCTACTACAAAATAATCAAAACGCTAAGTATACCAAGTAAAGAAAGAGTATTAAAAGCTTCAAGGAAAAACAGCCAGGCAAATATGAAGGCAGACCTATCAGAATCACTCCTGGCTTCTCAACAGAGCTCTAAAAGTCATAAGGGCTTATGCAAATGTTTATCTCTAAGAGACCACAGATTCCAGCTGAGCACACTATGTCTAGAAAAGTTCTCAATCACCATAGATTGAGAAAATAAGGAATTCCATGAACAAAAACAAAAACAAAAAACAAATTTAACAATATTTATCCACAAATTTTGCCCTACAAAAGATACTAGAAGGAAAACTTCAACCTAAGGAGGTTAATTACACCCAAGAAAACACAAGAAATATTTTCATACCAGCAAAAGCAACACACACACACACACACACACACACACACACACACACACACACACATGACCAACATTGAAATAACAGGAATTAGCAATTATTAGTCCAATTGGTCATTACTATATCTGAACATCATGGACTCAATTCTTCAATAAAAAAGACACAGTGGATGTGAAAACAGAATCCATCATTCTGCTGCCAACAAGAAACACACCTCAACATCAAAGATAGGCATCACCTCAGAGTAGAGGGCTGGAAAAAGATATTCTAAGAAAATGGACCCAAGAAGCAAGCTGAAATAGCCATTCTAATATCTTTTCTAATAAAATAGACTTTTAACCAAACTGAATCAAAAGAGATGGGGAAGGACCCTTAATACTCATCAAATGAAAAATCCACCAAGATGACATCTTAGTTCTTAATATCTATGCCCCAAATGGACAGTCACTTTTATAGTAAAAGAAGCATTACTACACCTTAAATGACACATTGAACCCCATCGTTATAGTGGGAGATCAAATGGACATGTCATTCAAAGAGAAGCTCAACAGAAATAAAACTAACAGAAGTTATGACTCAAATGGTCTATATATCTACAGATACAAACAAAGAAAGAAATTATATATCTTCTTCCGAGAACAACTCATGATGGAACATTCTCCAAAATTTACCATACACTTGGACACAAAGTAAGTCTCAACAGATACAAGAAAATTGAAATAACTCCTTGTATCTTATAAGGTCACCGTAGATTAAAGCTAAATTTAAATAATAAAAACAATAGAAAGCCTACAAACTCATGGAAACAAATAGCTCTCTACTCAATGACCCCTGAGTCAAGGAAAAAATAACAAAAGGAATTAAAGTCTTTCTAGAATTCAGTGAGAATGAATGCACAACATATTCACATTTATGAGATACAATAAAATCAGCATTAAAAGGAAGACCGCAATACTAAGTGTGTTTATAAAAAAAAAATCAGAGAAGTCTTATACTAGGAACTTAACAGCACACCTGAAAGCTAAAGAAAAGGAATAGAACACACCCAAGAAGAGTAGATGGCAGAAAATAATCAAACTCAGGGGAATCAATAAAATAAAAGCAAAAAATAACAATATAAAGAATCAATGAAACAAAGGGTTGGGTTTTTTTTAGAAAATCAAAAATAATAAAGAAAATCTTAGCCAAATTAACTAAATGCAGAGAAAGAACATCCAGATTAGCAAAATCATAAATGAAAAGAGGAAGGTAATAATAGACACTCAAAGAAATCAAAAAATCATTAGATCTTATTTCAAAAACAGGTACTCACAGGAGGCATAGGGAGGGAGGAATCTCTGTGGCAGACATGAATGGAAGGGGGAAGGGAGAGCATCATCAGGTTTGGGGAGGAGGGGAAGACAGAAGAGAAGCTCTACAAGCCAGCAGCTGTAATGAAAATATGCAACGTGAGTGGGGGGGAGGGCTATGAGGGACCCTCCAGAAAGTACCAGAAACCTGGAAGGTAAGAGACTCTCAGAACTCAAAAAGAGGGACCTTAGAGGGCCCAACAATGGGGAAAGGAAACTCCTAGTGTCCACCTGCAGTAAAAAAAAAAAAAGGTAGGGCATCAAGTGGTGGAATGGAGTTGCCATTCCACAGTCAAAAATCTGAGCCAGAATTGTTCCTGTCTAAAAGAACTTCAGGGATAAAAATGGAGAAGAAACTGAGGGAAAGGCAGTCTAGTGACCAGCCCAACTTGGGATACATCTTAAGGGGAGGCTCCAAGGCCTGACACTATTACTAATGGTATATGGTGTGCTGACACACCAGAAGCTAGCATGGCTATCCTCTGAGAGACCCAACAATCAGCTGAGAAGCAGATGCTTTTTTTTTCTTTAACTGAATTTATTTTATTTACATTTCAAATGTTATTGCCTTTCCTGGTTTCCCCGACATAAGCCTCCTATCCCATCCCCACTTCTTCTATAAGGGTGTTCCCCTCCCACACCCCAACATTCACCTAAACTGGGGGGTCCAACATTGGCAGGACCAAGGGCTTCTCCTTCCATTGGTGCCCAACAAGGTCATCCTCTGCTATATATACAGCTGGAGCCATGGGTCAGTCCATGTATAGACTTTGGGTGTTGGTTTAGTCCCTGGGAACTCTGGTTGGTTGACATTGTTGTTCTTATGGGGTTGTAAGCTGCTTTAGCTCTTTCAATCCTTTCTCTAATTCCTCCAACAGGGATCCCATTCTCAGTTCAATGGTTTGCTGCTAGCATTTACCTCTGTATTTGACATGCTATGGCTGTGCCTCTCCAGAGACAGCTATATCCAGCTCTTGTTGGGATGTACTTCTTTTTTTTTTTTTTTTTTTTTTTGGGTTCTTTTTTTTTCGGGGCTGGGGACCGAACCAGGGCCTTGTGCTTCCTAGGCAAGCGCTCTACCACTGAGCTAAATCCCCAACCCCTGGAATGTACTTCTTAGCTTCATCAATCTTACCTAGTTTTGGTGGCTGTATATATATGGGCTGTATACCCATGTGTGGCAGGCTCTGAATGGCCATTCCTTCAGTCTCTGCTCCAAACTTTGCCTCTATATCCCCTGCTATGAATATTTTTGTTCCCCTTTTAAGAAGGAGTGAAGTACCCACACTTTGGTCATCGTTCTTCTTGAGCTTCATGTGGTCTGTGGATTGTATCTTGCATAATTCGAGCTTTTGGGCTAATATCTACTTATCAGTGAGTGCATAGCATGTGTGTTTTTCTGTGATTGGTTTACCTCACTTAGGATGATATTTTCTAGTTCAAGCCATTTGCCTATGAATTTCATGAAGTCATTATTTTTTATAGCTGAACAGTACTCCATAGTGTAGATGTACCACATTTTCTGTATCCATTCCTCTGTTGAAGGGCATCTGGGTTCTTTCCAGCTTCTGGCTATTATAAATAAGGCTGTTATGAACATAGTGATGCATGTGTCTTTGTTGTATGTTGGAGCATCTTTTGGGTATATGCCCAGGAGAAATATAGCTGGGTCCTCAGGTAGTTCAATGTCCAATTTTCTGAAGAACTTCCAGACTGATTTCCAGAGTGGTTGTACCAGTTTGCAATCCCACCAACAATAGAGGAGTGTTCCTCTTTCTCTACATCCTGTGGAACAGAAAGCTGAACCCTCAGAAGTGCGGACACTCCTGAGAAGCAGATACTTATACCCAACCATTGTATTGAAGTCAGGAACCCCTATGATTCAATAAAGGAAAGGCTGGGTGACCACACAGAACAACTAGAGTCTCAACTAACCTGAAGCCCGGAAATCTCTCAGACACTGAGTCACCAATGAGGCAGCACACACTGGTCTGAGGTTCCCTGACACACATACAGCAGAGCATTGCCTGGTCTGGCCTCAATGGGGCATGTGCCTAACCCTTGAGAAACTTGAAATCCCAAGGAGTGAAGAAGCGTGGCAGGGAAGGAGGGATGAGAGGGTGGGGCATTCTCTTGGAGACAGGGGAGGGGACGGAAGAATGTGATAAGGAACTGTGGGAGGGCACATTAGTATGGGGGCCATGACTATACTGTAAAATAAATAAATAAATAAATAAATAAATAAATAAAGTAATTTAAAAAGTCTCCCAAACAAAGAAAAGAGCCCAAAGTTATCATAAAAGGACAAAAACAGCAGCTTACAGAATGGGAAAAAGATATTCATCAGCTGATAGACAGCTGATACTCAAATTACACAGGGAACTCAGGAAATTAGACAGCAAACCAATAACACAGTCAAAAAATGGGGTACAGATATAAACAGAGTTCCAGATAAAGGAATTGCTAATGGCCAAGAAACACTTAGAGAAATGTTCAACATCCTTCGTCATCAAGAAAATGCAAATCAAAGTAACTCTGAGATTCCATTTTACACCTGTCAAAATGGCTAAGATCAAAAACTCAAGCAGCAATTCATGCTGGCAGGGATGTGCAACAAGGGAAATACTCCTCCATTGCGGGTGGAACTGCAAACTTTTACAGCCCTTGGAAATCAATGTGGTGGTTTCTCAAAAAATTAGGAATAGATGTATCTTAAGACCCAGCTATACCAACCCTGGGCAAAGATTCTCCAAAAGGCCACTTCCATAGTTCTTATCAGCTTTATTCATAATAGCTAGAAACTGCAAACAACCTAGATGTCCCTCAACCTAAGAATGGTTAAAAAAATGTGGTACACTTAGATAATGAAGTATTACTCCACTATTAAGAACAATGACATCATGAAATTTGTGAGCAAATGGATGAAGATAGAAAAGATCAGCCTGAGTGAGGTTACCTAGACCGAGAAAGAAAAATATGGTGTGTATTCACTTTTAAGTGGATATTAGCCCATAAAGTGAAAGGCAAACTTGTTACGATTTGCAGATCCAAGGAGGCCAAGTAGCAAGGAGGTCCCAAAGGGAGAGCACTCTAATCTCACTGATAAGGGAAAATTGAGTAGACATGGGGCATCGGTTGATGGGGAGGAACTGTGGTAGGGGAGGGCATAGAGATAGAGCTGGAGGCTTCAGACGTGGGGGTAGGTTGGGGGTGAGAGCAATCTGGGAGAAAGAATTGGAATTGAGAATTGGGATTGGGGGGACAGGTGCATTTCTGCGATGAGGTAGAAGGCTAAGACAATGGAATTTCCAGAAAACTATGCGTTTGTCACTAGCTAAGACTTCTACCAGTGTGGCATATGGAACCTGATTTGGCCATCTCCCATAACCATGTAAGATTTCCTTCTAATGAAGGAATTGGGACACTATCCCTGCCGCAAAACATTCAACCTACAAATAGTTCTCCCTATAAGATGTGCAGGAGTAAAGACGGAGCAGAAATTGAGGAAATGGCCAACCAATGACTGATCAAGATTGAGAGCCATGCTGTGAGAGGGAGAACCCCCCACCCTACACTGTTAAGGATATTCTCCTATGCTTGCAAACAGGAGCCTAGTCTAACTGTCTGTCATCAGAGAGGCTTCACAAAGCTACTGATAAAAACAGATGTAGAGACCTGGAGCTAAACATTAATGGGAAATTGAGGAATCTTGCAGAAAAGTAGGAGGAAGGATTGAAGGAGCCAGAGTCAAGAAGATTACATGAAAACCCACAGGATCAACTAAGTTGAGGTCCTAGGGGCTCACAGAGACTGAACTGCCCACCAGAGAGCATGCATGGAACTGACCTAGGTTCTCTGTATATATGTAATAATTTTGCAGTTTGGTCTCCTACTAACAGCAGGAGCAGGGGCTGTCTCAGACTCTGTTGCCTACCTTTGTATCCCTCTCCCCTAACTGGGTTGTCTAGTCTAGCCCCCTCTTTTCTGAGGAGAAAGGGAAAAGGGGTGGATGGGAGGTGAGGTGAGGTGAGAGGGAGGGATTGAGAAGTGAAGAGGGAGAGGAAGCTTCCATAAGGATGCAAAGTAAATAAATAACTTAATTAATAAAATAATTAATTAAAAAAGAAACAGAACTGTTCCTCATGATGAGCTTCTGTGCATGTTGGTGGAAGGTCATCATGTATGTGTTACGAGATGTGAGAAGGCCCACCTAAATTTGGGTAGGAGCATTCCATGAGCAAGATATTCTAGATTATATAAAATAGAGAGGAGGAACTGAACATCAGTATGGGTGCAGCCATCGCTGGCTTTGTGCTTCTTACTGTGGTTATGGTATGGCCAGCTTCCCCACATTTCTGCTTCTGCAACTTCCCCACAGTGGGGACTACCATGAGTAACTAGCATACTAACAGTTTAATTAAACCCTTTCCTCCTTAACTTGCTTTTGTCAAAGTATTTTGTCCTGGCAACATGTAAAGAAATGAAACACTATACCATAAAACTTACCAAAACAAAACCAGAAACAAGTATCACGTACTTGTAGTTAAATAGCGTAGTTCTCACACAATCTCTGTTTGTCTCAGCAATCTGGTGATACATCTGTCCCTCATTTGCTACAGAAACTGGCAACTGATTTAATTCGTCTAGTTCATGGTCATCTCATGCAGATTTCATTATATACCTTGATGTTTTTATACCTTTCCAGTTCCCTCTCATATTGATGATGGACCTAGCCACCATTCATTTCTGTTTTTATTGGAAGCCTTAATAAAACATGGTTCACAGCTCAGAAACTTCAGCTATTTATCCATTTTTATTATATATAATATATGACATAATGTATGATATGATATATGATATACATTATATATGTGTGTGTATATAAAGGTAAGTTTATTCAAAGATACACACACACACACACACACACACACATATATATATATATATCCCTATTCAAAAGGAATAAAATCCATAAGTTAGTTGTTTCATCAAAGACTGTCTGAGAATATCTATCTTATAGATCTGTAACACCTTGGAGAATTTTCTCCCAAAGCTTTCATTGCTGGAAGCTATTCAAGTTTACTGCAGTCATTTCCTGACCTTGGCTCCTAGCCCCCAGATTTGTCCCACCATGAGCCAACCAACTCCAGGGGAGCAGCAGCTTGCCTTGCTCCAGGTTCTCCTCCCCTCAGAGATTCACAACTCTTTGGCTGCTTGAGCTGGACTAGAGCCCTTCACGATAGTGCTAGGTACACAGGCCAGTGTGTGCATGTGTGCGTGTGCAGGTGCCTGTGCATGTGCATATGCACGCACATGTGTTTTAAATATAATTTTAAATTTATTTATTAATTTTGTTGAGAAATACTACACATGATCTCATATAGATATCTCATATATATATATATCATATATCTCATATATCTCATGATCTCATGTAATAATACCAAAATCAAAATGTGTTCAATAGCTGGATGCTCACTAGCAAAGAAAAAGAAAAATATTTAACAGTTGTTTCAAATAATTTATTGCAGCAATAAGTTCCAATAGATTTCAATAGGTAAGAAAATAGGTTTAGAAGGAATCATATTATCTGGGAAGAAAATAGAATTAGCTTTTTCCTTTTGTGCAACTCTGGGTTCATTATCTAGTTAGATTATACTTTATTTACATATTCATCTTCAAAAGAGGTTCAGGTTGTCTCTACTTGTGGGATATTGGGACTATTATAACTATGCACATATACATTTATGTGTGCCTGTATGATATGAATTTTCTTTTCGAGTGCCACAGACACCATAACCAAAACAATTTATAGAACAGAGTATTTGACTGCAGGCTTGCTTTCTGTTTTAGATGAATATCCTTGACGCTCATGACAAGAATCAAGGTAGCAAGCAGGCTACCATAACATTGTACTAGTATTTGAGAGCTAATATGCTATGCATGAATTGTGGGGAAAGAGAAAGAGACTGGCCCTGATATGAGCTTTTGCAACCTTAAATCCCACCCTTAGTTCTATACCTCCTCCAAAAAGACTAATCTTTCCAAAACAGTGTTACCAACCAGGAACCAAGCACTTAAATATATAAAACTTTGGGATCCACTCTTATTCAAATCACAACAGATATTTACTTATGAGTTGTTTTTATATATCTTTATATATCACCTTCTTCTAAGTTTCTCTATAACTTAATCTCTTGATAGAAATAAAGCTTGGGTTTTTTTCTTTGTTAATATATAGAACTAATTCTATTTTCTTCCCAGATAATATGATTCCTTCTAAACCTATTTTCTTACCTATTGAAGTCTATTGGAACTTATTGCTCCAATAAATTATTTGAAGCAACTGTTAAGTATCTTTCTTTTTCCTTCAGGCTAACCTGAAGACCTAACTTTGGCTTGCTATTGAGCGTCCTGCTATTGAACACATTTTGATTTTGGTAATATTAAATTTTTTTAGCCAACCCAGCTAAGACTCCTAGCAATGGGGGATATAGAGCTGACTACCTCTTATAACCAGCAAGACTTCCAGTAGAGGGATAGGGGTACCAACTCAGCCACAGAACTATTGACTCAAAATGTATCCTGCCTATCAAAGGTGCTGATAAAGGTGACACAGAAATTGTGGGAGTAACCAACCAATGATTAGTCCAGATTGAGACCCATGCCATGATATAGAACCTAACCCCAGCACTGTCTAAAGTGTCAGAATCTGGATACCCCAGGGATAGAGCAACAAAAAGTCAATGAAATAATTCTTAATGATATTCTGCTATACTACAAGATTGGCGATTAGTGTTACTCATATCACCAGCAGTGTCAGAGGCTGTGCTTTGAGTTCCTCTCTTATCTACCCCAATGATCGATCTGCACTCCCAAATGATACACACACACACACACACACACACACACACACACACACACACACACAGCCTTATATTTAATATGCTTTAATGAGCTCAAAGGCTGGGTTACTCCCAAACATCCACGTGGCTAATACCTCCCCTCTGATACTCCTGAGTTATTAGTTACTAAAATCTATATTCCATCTGGGCTGCTCTAGGCTCAGTGGTGGGTGGGGGTGGGGTAGGGGCTGGGGCTGCTCTTCCCTGGCTCTTACATGATAGGTATGCTCTCTTGTGTAGCTCTCAAGCCTGGATCTTATTCCTTTCCCAGCATGGCAATTCAGCTCCTTCTTCTCTCTCATTCCCCTTGCCTACAAATCCTAAAGCCCTGCCTCTGTATCCTTTTCCAGCCATTAGACACTGGCAATTTTATTGACCAATTAGAACCACCTAGGGGCAGAGACCCTCATTGTCTTACATACAGATTCTTGTACAAATAACCCAGATAACATGATGCAGGCTTTAAACCAAATTCACAAAAGGCTTCTAGCCCAATGATCATCAGAGACGCTTCACCCAACAACTATTGGAAATAGATGCAGAGAAGCACAGCCAAATATTAGGTGGAGAATCAACCAACCTGAGCCCACAGGGGCTCACACAGACTCAACCTCAAATCAGGAGCCTGCATGCAACTGACCTAGACCCTTCACATATGTTACAGTTGTGTAACTTGATCTTCTTGTGGGTTCCTAACAGTGGGAGCAGGAGCTGTATCTGACTCTCTTGTATGCCTTTGGGACTTTTACTTCCTAATGGGGTGCCTCGTCTAGCCTTGAAAGAGGAGGTACCCAGTCTTATTAAAACCTGATATACCAAGGCTGGCTGATATCCTTGAAGCTGGCCATTTTCTGAAGAGAAGTAGAGAAGGATTGAATGGGAGGAGAGGAAGGAGAGGAAACTGAAATTGGGATGTAAAATTTTTAATTAATTATTTTATTTATTAAGAAAGTAACCACATCTTAAAGAGGGTAGGTACACAAGACCTGCCTAATAATGGTTAAAATTCATTGTCATCTTATGTTTAGAATCACCTAGGAGATCGTTGAGGCATTGTTGTAGATGAATCCAGAGAAGTTTAACTGAAGAAGAAGGATCCACTTTGAATTGGGCTGCACAGTACTATGGAATGTAACCGAGAACGAATAAAATTATGAAAGAAAGTTAGTTAATCCTGATTCATCTCTCTTTCCTATTTCCTGGTCAACAATGATGTGGACTACTCTGTTTCATCATCCCTGAGTTGTTCTTATTAGGTAATTTGGTTCCACAGCTAATGATATTTTTTTAGTTAGGGTTTTACAGCTGTGAACAGACACCATGACTAAGGCAAGTCTTATAAACTTCTACATTTAATTGGGCTGGCTTACAGGTTCAGAGGTTCAGCTCATCATCATCAAGGCAGGAACATGGCAGTATCCAAGCAGGCATGGTGCTGGAGGAGCTGAGAGTCCTCCATCTTCATCCACTAGTGGAAGACTGACTTCCAGACAGCTAGGATGAGGGTCTTAAAACCCATGCCCATAGTAACACACCTACTCCAACAAGGTCACACCTTCTAATAGTGCCACTCCTTGGGCCAAGCTTATACAAACCATCACAGTTACCATACTCTAACCTCCATCAGTGCCTGGTGTATTATCTTAGCACTCTGTGCTATGCCACTGTGTTTGCCTTCATACTTAGCTCTCACAGCATGACACTACTTCAGACTGCTAACAAAAAGTAATTTCTACTGTTTTTGAGTATTTTATATTTTAAATCCTACTTTACATTATGTATAGCCTTTCATTGCTGTATTTTACTTAACATAAATTTTAAGTTATCTTAAAATGGAATATTGTGTGATTATTGAAGTTAATGTTTTATATAACCTATTATCTGATACATTTGTTTTTAGGTGTGATAATATTTGTGATAGATTTGATTGATCTATATGTCACTCTGAGGTAACTCTGATATTATTTATCTTTTATTCTTTGGTATCAGACAACACACACATACACACACACACACACACACACACACACACACACACACACACACACACACAGCTTCAGCTTAGGAAAACAGCAGCAGCTGTATGAACCAAATAACTTTCAGGGCTCTACCAGAAGTCCAGTTTCATTGATGTAGGATCCATACATATTTCTGTTATTTTAAGTGGGACCAATTAAATTACCTTGACATTCAAAGCCTTGCAAAAATTTCACTGGATTTTTGTTATTATATACACAAGTCTGTTATTCAGGCATATGATTCTACCTGGCTGTGTGACTACAACTTTGAGTTTACTAAACAAAAACACTAAACCCACCTTGGTTTACATTCATTATAAACCAGGATGTCCATGTAGTTTCTTCACTACTAATGGCTTCTCTCTAGAATTTCAGTTCTCTATTTTTAAAATGTATTTTTAAAGTAAAATAGGACCATCAGTAATTTATAAAGTCACCTTATCATTTTTCTTATGTCCTTTGAAGTATGTGCTTCAAAAGGCACAGATAGGAATTTCAGAGTATGACAGACTCAGGTCATGACACTCGCTGTATAACTCCTGATCAAATTGCTGGTCAATTCATTTTACTTTTTTCTTAGTTTCAGAATTGAACATCTCATCGTCCCGATGAGGAACTATTGTTTTTAATGAGTTTGGTATGTTGTGTGTGGTACTTTATTGCCTATGGATCAAGTCCAGTTTTTTTCTTAACTAGCTTAACATGATTTCATGATGACTTGCACACCAAGTCAATTAGGCAGAATTGTGGTTCCATAGATAAAGTAACATATTGAACATTTGTCCTTTGAATTTGGTTGATGAACTAAAAAGCTAAGTATAATTTGTGGGTGACATTAAGTGTGTGGAAGCTAAATCTTAAGACTTTTGCAAAATTTCTTTTTATGTAAGAAGTATTTTGACTTGAGACTTTCTCTGAGTGTTGAAAAAGACACAGGAATTCATGCTGTCCTTGACCACAGAAAGGGCAGAGGTAGCCTGTGTTAGCTAGACATAATTTAAATTTCTGCATTAATAGGTCAGTACAACTTCAAGAGATCAATGCAAAGAAATTGAAAAAAGATTGTTTAAAATATATTTTATTTAAGAATGTTTTCCTTTAATTCAAGAACTTAATTCAGCCTTCCGGTTTCTGCCTGCACCTAGAGCTAAACTGGTCCCACCACTCTCTGTAAACAAATAGCATCCGGGGAGAGAGCTGGACTCTCAGAAGTGCAGACAATCCTGAGAACACAGAGGAGACAACTACTTCTGCTACATTCCAGGCCCAAGAAGAATCAGCCTAGTGCCCTCTGCGTCTTCTGGGCACAGGAACCTAGGAGCAGTCAGGGACAGCATGCTTCTGGTTTCTGCCTGCTCCCAGAGCTGAAAGCCAGTTACAAGGAGCATGACACACTTGAGAGAAGAGGTAAGGCTAACTCTTCTGCTCCAAGCAATCAGCCTGGATCCCTCAGGACATAGGAAACAAGGCACAGTCTGGAATAGGATCCTTCCAGTTTCTGCCTGAACCCTGAGCTGAACTGGTCCCACAGCTCTCTGTACCCAGATCCTGCTGAAAGAAAACAGGTCTACAGGAGTGCTGACACAAAGACTTACAGGAGGATCAAGCCACTGTCAGAGACAGCAAGACAAACTAACACCAGAGACAATGTGATGGCTAAAGCGAAGCACAGGAACCTAAGCAGCAGAAACCAAGACTACTTGGACTCATCTGAGCCCAGTTCTCCCACCAGAGCAAATACTGGATATCCAAACACACTGGAAAAGAAAGACTTGGATTTAAAATCAATCTCATGATGATTATAGAGGACTTTAAGAAGGACATAAATAACAATGGCAGAGTAAAAGACTAGAAAACAATTTTTCAAGAAAATGGTCCCAAGAAACAAGCTGGACTAGCCATTCTAATATCTAATAAAATCGACTTTCAACCAAAAGTATCAAAAAGGAGAAGCAAGAAAACTTCATATTTATCAAAGGAAAAATCCAACAAGATGAACTTTCAATCCTGAATATCTATGCTCCAAATGCAAGGGCACCTACATTCATAAAAGAAACCTTACTAAGGTTCAATGCACACATGGCACCTCATACAATAATAATAGAAGATTTCAACACCCCACTCTCAGCAATGGACAGAGCATAGAAACAGAAACTAAACAGAGACTTAGAGAAACTAAAAAAGTTATGAACCAAATGGATTTAACAGATATTTATAAAGCATTTCATCCTAAAACAAAAGAATATACCTTCTCAGTACCTCAGCGTACCATCTCCAAATTTGACCATCTAATTGATCACAAAGCAGGCCTCAACAGATACAAGAAGACTGAAATAATCCCATGAATCCTTTCAGATCACCACGGACTAAGGCTAGTCTTTAATAATAACAAAAGCAGCAGAGAGAGCCCACATACACGTGGAAGCTGAACAACACACTACTCAATGATAACTCAGTCAAGGAAGAAATAAAGACTTTTTAGAATTTAATGAAAATGAAGCAAACTTATGGGACACAGTGAAAGCAGAGATAAGAGGAGAACTCATAGCTCTGAGTTCCTCTAAATTTAGAGAGAGCATACAGTAGCAGCTTGACAGCACACTTAAAGCTATAGAATAAAAAGAAGCAAATACACCCAAGAAGAGTGGATGGCAGGAAATAAACTTAGAACTGAAATCAACCAAGTAGAAACAGAGAACTATACAAAGAATTAACAATCCAGGAGCTGGTTCTTTGAAAAAATCATCAAGATATATAAACCCTTAGCCAGACTCACCAGAGGGCACAGAGGGTATATCCAAATTGACAAAAATCAGAAATGAAAATGAGACATAACACCAGGACCTGAGGAAATTAAAAAATCATCAGATTGTAATACAAAAGCCAATATTCAACAAAACTGGAAAAACTAGATGGAATGAACAATATTCTAGACAGGTAACAGGTACCAAAGTTAAATGAGGAACAGATAAACCATCTAAACAACTCCTAAAGAAATAGCAGTTATTAAAAGTCTCCCCCCCCAAAAAAAAAACAAAAACCCAGGACCAGATGGATTTATTTGCAGAATTCTATCAGACCTTCATAGAAGACCTCATATCAATACTGTCTAAACTATTCCACAAAATAGAAAGAGAAGAAACACTACCCAATTCCTTCTATGAAGTTACAATTATGCTTCATAGACCCACAAAGACCCAAGGAAGAAAGAGAACTTCAGATCGATTTCCCTTATGAATATTGACACAAAAATGCAAAATTCTTTCAAATCAAATCCAAGAACATATCAAAACAATCATCCATCATGATCAACTAGGCTTCATCCCAGGGATGCAGGGATCATTCAATATACAGAAATCCATCAATGTAATCAACTATATAAACAAACTAAAAGGGAAAAATACCCACATGAACATCTAATTAGATGCGCAGAAGGGATTTGACAAAATTCAACAACTCTTCATGATAAAAGTCCTGGAAAGATGAGAAATTCAAGGCCCATACCTAAACATAGTAAAAGCCATATACAGCAAACCAGTAGCCAACATCATCATCAAACTAAATGGAAAGAAACTTGAAGCAATCCTACTAAAATCAGGAACTAGACAAGGCTGCCCACTCTCTCCCGACTTATTCAGTATAGTACTCAAAGACCTAGACAGAGCAATCAGGCAACAAGAGGAGGTCAAAGGGATACAAACTGGAAAGGAAGCAGTCAAAATATCACTATTTGCAGATGATAAAATGGTATACTTATTTGACCCCAAAAGTTCCACCAGAAATCTACTAAACCTTATAAATCACTTCAGCAAAGTGGCTGGATATAATATTAACTCAATCAAATCAGTACCCTTCCTCTACTCAAAGGGTGAACAGGCTGAGAATGTAATTAGGGAAATGACACCTTTCACAACAGTCACAAATAATATAAACTACCTCAGTATGACTCTAACCAAGCAAGTGAAAGATCTGAATGACAAGAACTTCAAGTCTCTGAAAAAAGAAATAGAAGAGAATCTCAAAAGATTGAAAGTTCTCCCATACTCTTGGATTCCCAGGATTAATATAGTACAAATGGCAATTTTGCCAAAAGCAATATACAGATCCAATGCAATCCCATAAAAATGTCAACTCAATTCTTCATAGAATTAGAAAGAGCAATTTGCAAATTCATTTGGAATAACAAAAAAACCTTGGATAGAAAAAACTGTCCTCAACAATAAAGGAAGTTCTGGGGGAATCACCATTTCTGACCTCAAGCTATATTACAGAGCAATAGTGATAAAAACTGTATGGTATTCATACAGAGACATGTAGATAGACAAATGGAATAGAATTGAAGACCCAGAAATCAACCCACACACCGATTGACCCTTGATCTTTGACAAAGTTGCTAAAACCATCCAGTGGAAAAAATTAGCATTTTCAGCAAATGGTGCTTGTTCAACTGGTAGTAGCATGTAGAAGAATCCAAATTGATCCATTCTTATTGCCATGTACAAAACTTAAGTCCAAGTGCATCAAGAACCTCCACATAAAACCAAATACACTTTAACTCCATAGGAAAAAAGTGGGGAAGAGCCTGGAACACTTGGGCACTGGGGAAATTTTCTGAAATGAACACCAATGTAATATGTTCTAATATAAGGAATCAAAAAATGGAACCTCATAAAATTGCAGAGCTTCTGTAAAGCAAAGGACATTGTCATTAGGACAAAATGACAATCAATGGATTGGAAAAAGATCTTTACCAATCCTACAACCGATAGAGGGCTATATCCAAAATACACAAAGAACTCAGACTATAGAGAGCCAAATCTCCCCATCTAAAATGGGGTACAGAGATAAAGAGTTCTTAGCTGAGGAATTTCGAATGGCCAACAAGTAACTAAAGAAATATTCAACATCTTTAGTCATCAAGGAATTACAAATCAAAACAACCCTGAGATTCTACCTCACAGCAGTCAGAATGGCTAAGTTCCAAAACTCAGGTGTCAACAGATGCTGGTGAGGATGCAGAAAAAGAGGAACATTCCTTCATTGTTGATGGGATTGCAAGCTCGTACAACCATTCTTGAAATCAGTCTGGAGGTTTCTCAGAAAATTGGATATTTTATGATCTGAGGATTTAGCTATACCACTCTTGTGCCTATAAACATAAGATGCTCCAACATATAACAAGGACACATGCTTCACTGTTCATAGCAGCCTTATTTATAATAGCCAGAAGCTGGAAAGAACCCAGATGCCTTCAACAGAGGAATAGATACAGAAAATGTGGCACATCTTCATGATGGAGTACTACTCAGTTACAAAAACAATGACTTCATGAAATTCATAGGCAAATTAATGGAACTAGAAAATATCATCCTGAGTGAGGTAACACACACACACACACACACACACACACACACACACACACACACACACACAGTATGCACTCACTGATAAGTGGATATTAGCCCAAAATATTGAATTACCAAAGATACAGTCCACAGACCACATGAAGCTCAAGTAGAAGGACGACAAAATGAGGATGCTTCAGTCCTTTTTAAAAGGGGGAACATAAATATTCATAGGAGGAGATATTGAGACAATATTTTAAGCAGAGATCGAAGGAATTGCCATTTAGAGCCTGTCCTACCTGGGGATCCGGACCACATATACACAGCCACCAAACCTAGACAGTGTTGATGAAGCCAAGAAGTACGTGCTGACAGGAGCCTGATATGGCTTTCTCCTGAAAGTCTCAGCCAAAAACATAACAAAAACGAGGCGAATACTAGCAGCAAACCATTGAACTAAAAACGGGGTCCCTGTTGGAGGAGTTAGAGAAAGGGTTGAAGAAGTTGAAGGGGCTTTCAACTCCATAAGGACAACAATACCAACCAACCAGAGCTCCCAGGGACTAAAGCACTACCCAAAGAGTACAGATGAACAGACCCATGGCTCCAGGTGAATATGTATCAGAGGATGACCTTGTTGGCCATCATTGGGAGGAGAAACCATTGGTCATGCCAAGGTTGGACCCCCAGTGTAAGGGAATTACAGGGCACTGAGGCAAGAGGAGAGGGGTGGTTGTCTGTCAACTGCAACTGAAGCTGCACTTTCACCGATGGCCTTCACAGTGTCAAGCCTCAGCTGCTCTCCACACCTTTCATGCCTTCAAAACCAGTACCACTTAGGTGATTCTTACACAGGTGAAGCACAAGGTACATCCTTGGTTATCTCTGGAACACAGCTCCTCTGTGATCTTAGAAAACACTTCCTAGATTTCACCTCAGTGGTACTGGCTTCTTTTTAATCACTTAATTTCTTAGCTCAAACTAGCCAGCATCAGTTGTCCCAGTAGTCCTTTCCATTCTTGACTCTAAAGACAGAGCCACATGGCTGAATCTACTAAGTTCTGCTGTTTACAGGAGCTGAAATTTGGCCCTAATTATCACTAGATTTCTGTTTTATAACTCCTTCACACTGTCTAGCTTGGCTGTCCTGGAACATGCTCTGTAAACTGACGTTTTGCATGTCTCTGTCTCCTGCACTCTGGGATTAGAGGCATGTACCACTGTGCCTGGACCTAAGCTTTTCTCTACTTGGAACTTGCTCTAAATCAGGCTGGCCTTACTTCTCCTGGGATTAAAGGTGTACACCATTATGCCTGGGTCTAAGATTTTCTTGGCCACTATTTCTCAAGATCTGATCAAAAGTCTATGTCTTCCAGCTTCAAGATCTGGATCACAATTTTTCTCTCCATTCCTGGATTGTAATCCCTTTCAAATTGAAAGTTCAAATGAAAACAATAACCCAGTCCCTTGTTCAATTACAAAAGCATAAACAATAATCTTAGCAAGGTGGGACCTTGTTTCAAGGTCACCACTCCTTTAATCTGTTAATCTCCTATAACATAGGATTTAGATGCATTCTACATCCTCATGTCCCTTTATTCTTGGAACCATACATTTTGAATTTTTTCTTTCTAAGCTTGCTAAATCGTCAAAATCCTCTTTATCAGAGTAAAACAGAGTACAAAGTGAATGCTGGGCTTTTCTGAAACTTCTTTTGTCAATCCAATTAATTGAAACCTTATAACCATAGTCTCAGAGGCATTCTTTAGACAAGGGCAAAAAGCAGCCACATTCTTCACCAATATATTACAAGAAGAGTCTCTAGGCCACTACTGAAATTCTTCTCCTCTGAAACCTCTTAAGCCAGCAAGCTTACACAGTTCAAGTCATCCTTAGCACCACCATTTTCCATATTCCTACTAGGATGATCCATTAAGCACAACTTAAGTCACTCCACTGCTTTCCAAAGTTCCAAAGTCCACATTCCTCCAAATAATATGGTCAGGCCTATCAGAGCAGTACCCCGGTCCCTGGTACAGACTTCTGTTTTTCTGTTGTGAAAGACACCATGACTAAGGCAAATCTAAAGAACACCAATCATTTATAACATACATTGTTTCAAAAAGAACATGCCATGTAAAACCAGATATTGTGGCAACATGGCTACCTTATGAAAGGATGCTAGTGATGTGTGAAGAAGGAATCAGAAGGTTGAAAGACAGAGGAAGAGAACTTTTCATTGTAAACCTTTTTGTTCTTCTAGAAATTTATGGCCTATATATGCGTATTCTGCTTGGAACACTGATTTGAAGAAATAAAACTCTTCATGGTTCAGTCTTCCCCATGTCATACTAACTGTAACTACATTAGCTCTGGTTTTTATATTCTCCCTTTATGTGAGAAGCCACTGTATCACTGTAGCTGCAATCGATTTTAAAATGCAAGCATTGAGGAAACAAGTTGTACTATTTGTAGCTGTCTCACTCTGCTACTTATTCTTGCAAACTTACTGTGCTCCTCATCCTGAAGTGTCATAAGTTACCTGTTTTCCTAAGTTAGCAGACACAGTAGAAAAGTGTTCTGAATTGCTCATCCTTGCTCAATTACCTTCCACTTATGAAAACCTGCTTCTCCAAGAGAAGGAATTTTCTACTATAAAAAGAAAACAGTGCCATAGAATTAAGTAGAAGTACACTGGGAACCAGAAGGCATCAGCACAAGTATGAGTTACTATTATTATGAATGACCCAGTGTGACATTTCAATCAGCAAAGCTATAAATCAATAACGAAGCTGTAACTGAAAACAATTTGGAGGCCATGTCTGCTAGCAACCCAGCCGGCAATTCCTCCCTCCTTGTTGCTTTATGTAGTGGATGGTTTCATGCATAGCAACAGCCTTGAAACAGATCGGCAAGAACATAATGAGCACACTTTCAGCAGGAAGTGTTAAATCATCCGTATCTGTTTTCATGCGCTAAGTCTCCATTAATTCAGGGGTTGGTATTCTCAGTTGAAAAGAATGAAAATGACTTTATGTTGTTTACTGTACATGAATAAATTGAACAGTTGGTTGTAAAGTGGAACATAATTTATGTTTTTTTTTCCCTCAAAAGAGTATCCTGGCAGTGCTACCATGGAATTTGTTTAGCTTCACTCTTCGTTTGAGTAATCTGCTTCTTTGATCTAAAAGAATCCATGGAAAATGCTGTCACATAACAACAAAAGGCCTTACCAAAAATTAAATGGAAAATGGAAAAACAATTTTATGGATCAGGAAGAGTGGCACCCATGAAAAATAAATTCAGACTTCTAGAAGGTTTGTCAAGCTACAACATCCCATTACCACATCTTATACTGCTGGTATGGTATGCTTGTAGAAATAAGGGAAAGGCAAAAATACGGAGATCTCTTCTTTTTATAGCCTTGTAAAGTTACCTGGCACACTTGCCCGTGCTTTGGCATATTTTAGCTTGTCTTGGCTCTTACAATAGCTGAAACTAAAAATACATTCTTCTCAAGAGCTTTATCTATTTGGTAATTAAAAAATCAATTCATAATGTCAATAAGCTCCGACCGCTTAGTTTTTTATTTGCACAGAATTATAATTTCCTCTGAAGCTTCTGCTATCTCTCCTGTCTCCAGAGCCCTTCACTGCCCTCCAGTGTCACGCAGGGAGCAACTTCCTAAGGGGAGGGGGGAGACTGCAAATGTGGGGAAACATGTGAACACAACCCACGTGGGAGCCTTTATTTATAGAGCTTTTATCCTGAGAGTTTTAGAAAATGCCAACCAAGGTATTCAGCCAGAGAATAAAAGAAAGTGCCTACTGCTTGGTACACCTACATCCTGGAAGAACTTAGCATTTCTCTTATTTCGTACTTCTGATGGAATCGTTTACCTGAATCATGTATCTAGGGATCACAGCGTCAGTTGCAAAGACTTGCTGGCCAGAAAATTCTGAGTGGGGTTTTGGAGTCAATCTAATCTCACTTCAGATCTATCAAGTAATTTGTGTCCACATCATTTGACTATCTTAGAAGAAGAGGTCAGAATTTTACTCTTCTTCAAATAAGCACAACAAAACAATAGAAATTTCAAGCAATAACAGTTACATTTTAGGAGCAAAACTGATCAAAAGATGTGCTTAATGCAATGTGTTATTTGATGTCACTTAAAACATGCTATTTTAGAACAAGCCCTCCCCCAGCTCAGTCTTTTCCTTACCAATAACAGTTGGGGGCGGGGGGGAACTCAACTCTTTACCTTTTCCTGAACAGACAGGCAATGGGGAACCTTGGGTTCAGCAAAATTTTTCTATAAAGGGCCAGTGACCCAAAATTTAGGCTTTAGAGTTGCCATAACCCATGCTGCAGCCATGCAATTCTTCGAAGGACAGCGGTAACCATAGCTAATGCACAGACAAGTGTCTATCTTCCCATTAAACTTTATGACCACTAAAATCAGTGTGTTATACTTGTACTTGATTACATGTATATTAATCTGCCTGGACAGTTACACATGGATAAGAAATGACTGGTGCATAAGGTTGTGGGATCTGATGCCAGTTTTGATTCCAATGTGATCTCTCTCTGCTCTTTAGTTTCTCTTTCCACCTGTGCAACATTTAAATGGTACCCCCTAGGAAAATAATTTCCAGGAGAGGATCTGTTGACTGAAAAAGACTCATACTCATTTCCCATCAAGGTAGAAGTGGTTGCATAGCTAGCTAACACACATTTAAAGTTAGATAAACTATTAAATTATCTTTAAAAATACCAGCATCTTGTTCTTCTCTCATGACGCAGACTTTCCAATGCACTCCCGTACAGAATCTTGGAAATCCTGTTGTTTTTCTGTGTAGGTGTTGCTTTCTCTATATTTGAGACATTAGTTACAAGTTGCTTGGACTATCTAACAATCTTTTTTATTTGTTGATGTCTGTGTCATTATGGTTTATAGTAAGAAATTTTTTCATTTCTTATTGGTTATTCTATTTATTTACATTTCAAATGTTATCCCCATTTCCAGTTTTCCATCTTTAAATCTCCCTATCCCCTCCCCCTCCCACTGTCTTTATCAGGATGCTCCCCTCCAAAATGTATAGATATTGCCTAGCTGATGTTTTATGGTACAGTTTTCACATATTAAGTATAATATTATATAAGACATTTAATTTTGAATACTTGGTTAAGTAATATGAATACATTCATTTTTCAAAGTATAATATATAATGTTCAAAATTGTATATGCTACAATTTTATAAAAATAGACTATGTGATAAAACAAACTTAATTAACAAATGACAGACCATGAAAAGTCAGACAATTTCATCATTCTGCCAGTCTGGAATCTATGTAACTTATAAAATTAATTAAAGAATATGCCTCTCCTAAAAAAGAGAAAATTTTATTTTTTCTTTATCCACTAATAAGTATAGACAAGGCTGGTAAACACTTGGAATCTCTAAAATCGAGTCTTTCTATATACTAAAGATGACTATTAGTGAAGAGATTTCTTATTTTGTCTCAAGAAGCAGGCTATATGCCAGGAGATTCTGTATTTCTTTATCTCATTTTTACTCTGTTCTATCTTCAGAGCAGAGAGAATGGCTAATTGCCAATAATTTTTATCAGCATGGCTATTAGCCAAGTTCCCACAAAATCCAAGAGAATAGGGCTTTGACAGTGGGTTGACAAACAGAGGTTTGGGGAGCATGGCGTGCCTTGGAGAACCTGGAAGGCTTTACATAGGGCACCACACTGTACTTTGTATATTTCTTGCATCTGACTGTTCCAGATCACCATTAATTCTTAGATAAAAAACTGATAAAACAGTAAGATCAACAACAAACTTGGTGAATGCTATGATCCTACTCTAGAAAATGACCAACTTCTGAATTAGGTACATGAGACTAGAAGAAAAGGGGATAATCTGAAATTTTCATTGGTTTCTGAAGTTGAGATAGTCCTTTGGAACTGGGCCCTCAATCTGTTGCCATGCCACTATCATCAGGTAGATATTGTCAGAATGAGACAACTTGTAGGACACTAGGCTGGTATCAGAATTTTGGTCCATTCCATGAAAAACCTCACACATATCTTACCTGGTATTATATGGGACATAGTCAAGAAAAAACATTTTTTTTATAAATCATAGAATTTTTAGAATACTTGGAAAGATATAGCAGAAAAAACCAATAAGCCAAGTAGACAAAAGATCAGGAAAAAGTTAAAATATGGAGTTAAATTTTGAAGTCAAATGTAAGAGAGTATCTCAGGGGATACACTTTTGAGTAAAACTCCTATGTTCATTCACTTCCAAAGGGTTCTTTCCTTTTCCTAACCTACAGCTCAGCATACCTTAAGGCATTGATATCTTCTATAGTTATTTCACAAGCAAAGCATTCCCAAAAGCGTTCCTGTCAGCCATTTTAACCTTTGAAACACACATTTTAATAACTTGACCTAATAATACTCTAAAACATGACAAATATGTTTTTCTCCTTAAATTTGGCCTTAAACTGAGCACGCTGAGGAATGTGCCTGCCTTCAACACTTTTGTTCAAGAATATGTGTAGAGTTTCTGATCATAATCTATTCTTCCCTTGCTTGTGAAATTGCATCTTAAGTAATACCTAGATTGTGTTTACCTGCCTCAAGTAACAAATCCTTCATCACACTTGTTTCTTGACTGTGTTTAACTCTGTGTAAATCAAGTCATGGATCTGTTGCATTAATTTAAAAATGTCTTCCAATCAGTTCTAATTGCTTCACATGACTGACATCAGAAACAGCCTTTTCAATGCAAAACTATAATGTTCCTGGCTGTGATATGGAGAGGTGAATATGTCCTGGTCTCCAAATGTTGCTAGAGAAAAGCAAGCTGTCAAAGCACTTAAGGGAGGATGCCAAATTAGTAATCTTATATTACATTCACTGACTTGCAAAATTTTGCCCAGGGTACAGAGTAAAGTGAGCCACGTTGGCATGAGTATCTCTACGTCTTTCATCATCCCTCTTGTGCACAGGTTTTGACTCCATGCCTCAGCCCATGGGCCTTTCATTTCTACAGTCTAAGCTAACTAATTACTATCTGTATCAGTAACTCATGACCCCTTTCAGAAGTATCTTCAAGGTCCTAAAATGATCTAAAGGAGATTAAAAAAAACCTCAAAGCAAAGTAACTTTGAACTTTTAAAAGTTTTAGTTCCTGATATGAGAATCCCAACAGGCATCTATGGATTTCTGAATTCTCTAAGAACTCTACATTGAGGTGAGTCACATAACAATCAGTCCAACATTGTTCAAACACTTATGTATAAAAGCTGGCTGCAGATGATAACTATATTAGTATGTTTCTGAAAAACCCTTTGGTGCATGAGCAGTTACATGAGTGAGGATAAGATTCTTAGAGTTCTGAAAGAAATGACCCACTTTGGGGAATAATACCTCATATTTTTCCATGTAGCATGTTAGCCTTAATAAAAATTTCTTTTGAAGATTCAGCTGTTCATTATTGGAGGGAATAAGGCCATGGAGCAAGAACATTTTAAGGTAATTTTAAAGTAAAAAAAAGACATGTGTCTTCAGAAGGGCCCAGGACCGTTATCTCTTAGATGGCACCATACATTGTGCAGCTCACTCCATAGTTTTATATGTACAATTTGCAGCACAGTTGAAATGGCACTGGACTTGGACTGGATGTTGAATCCTGGATCTGTGACATACATTTAATTTGTGTCTTCTAGCAGTGACAGTGAGGCTACATCTATGACATCTTAACACAATGTCTGCTTAAAGAAGATTTGAATAACTCAAACGATTGGCACCCTCACCTAGATGGGAAAGATCTCAGAGAACTCCATCCCTGATGAAAAGATATAAGCAACTAACAGGGAGAATGGGTGAATTAATCATCTCCAGAGAAAAGCGCCTGATTGAATATATAATACCAAGTGGTCAGCCCTAAAAAGATATACATATAGGCAACAATTAGCAGGTTCAACTTGTTCAGTATATGTATATGTATAAGAATATGTATATGTATATGTATATGTATATGTATATGTATATGTATACATATTTAAAGGAAATAGCCATGGTTAAAAATGAGACTCTGTATATTTGGGAGGAAGCAGAGGAAATACAAGGAAATAGGAAGGAGGAAATGTAATTACTTTTTAATAAAATAAAAAAGGATTTTAGAGCATGTGTCAAAATTATTTCAAAATTAGTCACAATGAATAAATGCCTTAAAAGAGAGTTATTTTACAAAGACAGAGGAAGACAGAGAAACATGCCTTACCAGATGTTACTAGGAAAACTCATGGATCAGAAAAGAAAGGGAAAAAGAAATATTGCTTGTATGCAGCTTGGCTGGTGCCCACATTACTGCACTCCCAGACTACAAAAGAGTGTGTGGGCAGTCAATCACAGTTAGTGAATGAATGGTTAGTGAACAAGTGAATGAAGGAACACATGCATGAATGACAATGCTTGATAACTCCTATGAAAATAGCTTTCTTCACTTTTAAATAGAATGAAGGATAAGTCACATATGAAAGCATCATCAGAGAGTTGCGGTGGATCTGTTAAACTTTCTGGGTTTGAGACCTAGTTTTATAACTTGCAACTCAAAGTGTTTGTTTGAATTTATCCCTTGGTACTTGGTATTAGGACTCAAGTATGAAATGACGCCAGAAGTTCATGTATTTGAATGCTTATTTGTTTTGAAAGCTGGTTCAATCCTTATGTGTTACGGACTTCCTAGAGAAAATCAGTAGAGAAAGTCCAAGCTCTTTGCTTCTCAACCTGGTAATATGTGAGTGAGGTGAGACACCATGAACTAATAGTCCCTTAACTTTAGTACATTGTTTTATTTCAATCATAAACCAAAATAAATCCTTTCTTCCTTAAGTTATTTCTTGTCATACATTTGGTCACAATAGTGAAGACAACAGATAATGCACTTGATTCTTTATTTCTACAATAGACGTATCTCTTATAATAAGTTGAGAGTAAATGATTATTCATCTATGTTCTATGAGGTTTTATGTACTCAAAAAACATATTGAATAAAAATATGCAGGAATGAATTATATAAATATTGGCTTTGGTCAAAGGTCAATGACAGCCAGTAGTGGTAGTGCTCACCTTTAATTCTAGCACTGGGGAGGTATAAACACCCAAACTGCTGTAAGTTTGAGACTAGCCTGGTCTCCATAATGAGCTTCTTAACAGGATTCTTTTACAGACAACTGCACTAACAAGGTCAGAGATGTAGCATCTGATATCCAAACCCCTGCCATCTGAGACACGGGCTCACTGTCTGCATATGACTACCTCAGGAGCCAATCTAAATGTGTTCAGGTCCTCTCAGCCAAATTTTGCTCACATGAACTATGAAACTACTTGGATGGATTCAGCTAAACTTATTGCTATTCTTATTGATTTATCTAGAATCATATATATCAACATTTGTGAACTCATTTATGTTAGTCTTATCCCACGATTTTATATATTTAAAAAGTATGTTCACTCTTTCATTCCTACTTTGACTATTCTTATACTTTCCTATGCATCTAAATCTCTTTTCTTTAGGTCCATCACCGGATGATCTTGGCACATGACAGCTTTTCATTAGTGTTATATATATACATATACATATATATGTGTTTCATATATACATACATACATATGTATATATATGAAAATTTCATGAGAATCCTATAAGGAGGCAGATGAAAGAAGAAATATTTTCACATAAAATATTCATTGTATGTCCAAGTTTACCTTTTGTTAATACCTGTTACATATAACTCAACCCAAGTTCCCCACAGTTGTCTTTCTAACTGTTCCAACTTGTGAAAAGTTCTTAAATATTCTAGTTAATTTCTGAACTTTTGGAAAGTTTCAAGTGAAGTAATTTTTCAAGGATTTATAAGTATTTTTCATAAAACATTTGACGCTTAAGAATGCTTCTGGCTAGAACAATACTTGAAGGTTATGAGTTTTGTCTTGAAAACTTCGTTCAGAGAACACTGTTATCTGCTGTCACTGAGTGTGTTCATGCACAAAATTCTGATGTTTGATTAATTTCCTGTCCCATGGGCATTTTATATTTTGCATGCTCGGATACAATTATATGACATAATTAATGCCATGCCATTCCTTGATGCTCGGAATTTAACTTTACAAGAACACTTCTATGCTCAGTCCTGGAATTAGTTTTGGAATATTGTAATTGTTTGTTTGGTAGACTTCTTAATTTGACATATTTTTCTTATCTCAACTTTTAACATTTTATTCATTTCTTATTTTGAGGACCACAATTATACTTGGATATTCCGTTTACTTACTGAAATTATCCTGAGTGCTTTTCTCACTTTGCCTTTCTCAGCTCCACATACTGAAATTATTCCAAACTACTATCTATAGCACTTCTTCCATTTTCAGACATGTCGCTAACTGTATACTTTTTAAAATTCACACATGAGTTTACTGTACTGGACTCAGTATTTCACCAATCCTCATCCCCTGCTCCTCTTAATTTCATTTATTTTTGTGATTCAATTATATTCTGATGTTCTACCTTACCTTCTATTGATGCCTTTAGTCTTACTATGTTATTCTAGTGGTCTACAAATGTCTAGATAATAAACTTGGACAAGCTAAGATTCAAACATTAGGGGGTTAGGGTTGTAATATTTTTTTTATCTCAATCTGGACTTTCTACCCCACCTTTGATCATTCAGTTTCCAGATATAGTGTATGTATAATAAGTCTTAATTAGCATTAAATTTGGGTAGATATCACCCTCTATGGTACTAGAATCTGCTTCCCCATCAATAATCAATTACTTGCCATGTTCCATCTGGACAGCTCTTAACTCCAAATGGACAGCCCTCATGGTCATGTATTCATGACTTACCTACCCCATGACATCTTTTCTCTCCATAGTTTCTTTCCTCTTGTGGTCTTTGCTTTAAACCCCAAGATCAGGAACCAAAACCCCATTTACCTCTCTTTTGTTCAGCTATCAACTCTCAGCATTTTATTCAACCAATACTTTTAAATTAAGATCATATAGAAATACTTTATGTTTGTGCATATTCTCTCATCTCTGAGCACAACCAGGCCTGGGAGGCCAGTATTTAACACTGCAATAACATAGAAAAAGATCAAACCTCAACAATTCCTTTTCTGTCTAAATAAAGCAGCTCTTCCTCTTATAGTAATAAATAATATGTAGTAGGAATAAATATGAAATAATTATGAAAATTATTTGGTATGAGTTACATTGGTCCAGTTTGTATTTGGCGATTTATGAGAAAATATTCTATTATTTGCTTATCATGGTGAGTTCAGAGTTCTCTATTTAAATAAGTTTCTATTCTATCTTATATTAACATCCTAAAAATATCTTTTTAGAACTAGAACCTGTTCTTAAATCCTAAATAACTTAAGCTTTTAGTAAGACTATGACTATTTTTCTTCAACTCAATCAGGGATCTGAGAAGGAAAAAAAAGTATTATATGAGTATGCAGGAAACACAGGGACACAGCTACCAAAAGTTTTCGAATGGACATAGACAGCTGACAGTCTCCAATATTGTCTCTGTAATGTTAGAGCATCCAATTTTAGTCTTCTGGCCTAGTATATTTGATTGTTTTTTCTTTTGGTGAAGCAGGAATTATAAAGGACTTGGTTACCTTGTATTGGCAGAACTTGGCAATCAAGTTCCCTGCGTCCATTTATCCTTTTTGGACAGATCTGTCTGTAGCTGAAGCATGGGGCTTTCTTTGCTCAGTGGCTAACGCCATAATTGAAGTAACTCCATATGGAAGTTATTGATGTTCATCATCTTCTTTGAAGTGGAATGCGGGGTACTCTTAAGAACAAGCCTGTCACAGAGTCAAAAGATCATTTAATAAGAAGTAATTATGCCATATTCTGTGAATCTGTGAAGTTTTTAAGACCAACTATCTGTAGTATATTAGAATTGTCAAACACTGTATATTCATAGCTATTTACTATGTGAATAACCTTGAAGATATCTTACTGTCATTAACTAAATGCATCTAATAGGCCTATGAGTTTGATGCTCTAATTTTTAATTTGCATTTCTTATCCATTCCAAACAATTTGTAATAGCAGCTTCCAAAAGGATAAGAACTCTATATTGCACCTTAAGAATTATATAAGAACAATATCTCAAATAAATGTTAAAAATATCTATAGATCATATGTACCAAAAGTATCCTTATTTTTGTACAAATATAGATTTTCTACCAATGTAATATTATGACTATAAATTTCATTTTTAGGAAGAGTTAAGAGTAGAGTTGATAATCTATCCCTATTTTTACCCTATTATTTCTTATATTTATGTATCCCCTTTTTCTTTTCAGCCCCCTACCCTTTAAGAAAGAAGGAAGTATAGAGAAGAGGAAAAGAATGATGAAAATCCCTGAGTCTAAGCTTTCTGTTTTGTTTTCTCCATGTCCATGACCCTAATTATTTTTAATCATCCCCCCAAATGAGAATATATCTATTACTCATAAGATAACCAAAACTATTCCCTCAATTTAAGGGACTGGGGCAATCATCTCCTGATAATTGCTTCCTACTAAATTGGGGCAAAGAATTTCTTTTGGGTGGGCAAGAAAATTAGAAAAATTGTTAGTCTTAAGCTAGCTGTAGTCATTTGTTGTCTAGTCTCTTAGTGCTGAGAAAGTGTAGGGCTTAACTGCAGTCCTCATTGGAACAATCTAAAAGACTGGATGAACTAAGGTCATCTGGGATCAGCAGCCCTTCCTGAAGCTATTCTAGAAGCAAGCCTCCAGAGGACAGAATAGTCTGAGGCTCTATTAGGCATCTCAGCATCTTCAAAGATGGATTATGCCAGGGCTGCCGCCTTGTAGTCCAATATACAAACCTGACAAGCAATGCAAAGCCCTATAAAGGTATTTGCAGGGTGCATAGATCAATGAAAGATGATTTCCTGCTCTTTGAGTAGAGTGAAAGACAACTGTCCTTTCTTTAGAAGTTAGTTTGATTATATAATCAAACTGCAATATAAATCTCCATTTATGCCACAAGAAAGGATGGTATATAATAATAAGTCATGAGAATTCTGTAGCCAATGATTTATTGACCATGTAAGCTGAAGTTCAGACTGGAGACATGTATGTCCCAGTCAGTTTTGGAATTGTTTCAATAATGCTTAGATTTCATGGGTACTCCCTCTATCAAATCTAATCCTTATTAATTTTGAAGGAGTCCAAAGACATTTTTCATTCCTGTTAATACAAACTTACAGCCTTTCTCCCAGTGTAGCATGTCCTTGGTCCAGCAGTTTGAAGTCACTAAAAGAATAGCTGATTCAATTTAGCAGGCCCTTTGCTATTTAGATTTGCTCTATTTTGATCTCTTTTAAGAGAGTATACAATACCATTATTACCATTAAGCTTATAACAAATTTCATTTTAATTATTTAAAATAATTTAAAACAATTATTATTATTTATTGAGACAGGGTTTCTCTGTGTAGCCTGGGCTGACTTGAATTTGTCTTGTAGATTAAGGTAACTTTGAACTCACAAGGAACCTATCTGTCCTGGCTCTGGTCTCCCAAGTGTTGAGATCAACAGACTGGATTTATTTATTTATTTATTTATTTATTTATTTATATCTATATATCCTTGGAAACATTTATATCAATTCATATTTCTTTCTCTCTTCTGTGGAGAGTAATGTCTTTATAGTTAAATATCCTACATTCCCCTCTCTTTTCATACAAATTAATTTAATATTCTTTTCTGAATTCAACTTTATTTAAATTCCATTCCATTTACTGTATAAGGCTTTTCCCAAGTAACCTTGTATCTACTTAGATGTTTTGCCTTTGGTAGGTGTCATGTGCTAGACCAACAAGTCATCAGTTTCCTCCTGGAATCCCATGTTCAAGGAGACCAATTGTTTAATGTAGCATTGGCATCTTAATTCATGTTATTCTCTAGAATTGTTTGATTGTGGGAAGCATGCAGCCCCGATTTCCACTCTCTGAGCAGCAGGAATTCACCTGCTTCATTGCAAAGCAGGAGCTTTCAGGTCTGGACAATTGGGCTGCAGTCTGCCCAGCTCAGGAGTAGTACAGAATAGCATTTGGGAAGAACCAGGCATTCTGGCAGTGAATGTAGAGGGCTGCGAGGTCCCGGGCCCTGGGGAGGGCGCCGAATTCCGCCTTCCCCTCATTAAGAAAAACAAGTCCGGTTCCTGCCATCTGCTCATTGAGAAAAACAAGTCCTTGAGAAAAACAAGTCCTTATTTGGCTGTTCCTGCTTGGCCTGGTCGTTTCCACAAAGTACAACCTATCCCACATGGCTTGCTGGGATTGGCTAGTGCTAGCTATTTAAGTGTGGTGCAGGGATTTCCTGGGGTCAGAAGATTGTATTAAGGTTCCTGAGTAAAACTGCTTGAAGAAGATCTTGCTGGTCGTGTCTTCCTTGCCGGTCGAGGTTGGGCGCGACAAATGGTGGCCCGGACGGGGAAGGAGATCAGAACCGTACAGGGAAGGAGATCAGAACTTCTTGCAGTCAGGGCAGCGCTGGAAAAGTTCCCAAGGTAAGGTGGGACGATAAGGACCGCGGGAAATTAGCGGCTATAATGTTTCAGGGTAGTAAGCAAGAAAGTTCGCAGTAAAGCGAACGAAGGTAAAGTTCAAGGGTAGTAGCGAACCGAAGGTAAAAAAACAGACAGCCTTGTAGTCGATGGATTTGTTCATCTTCTTTATTTTGTGGCTGCTTCTAAACCTCTTTTTTCATTTGGGAATCATTTTTGCCTATAGCTGTGAGAGGGATTTCGCAATCCCACCCGATTTTTCTGGCTCTTCAGGAGCTGTTTGAATCAAGAAAGTTAAAGATAAAAAGGAGCACCATAGAGAGGTTTCTGAGTGAATGTAAAGCCATTGCACCCTGGTTCACAGTCTCAGGTAATCTTTCTGTTGCTTGTTGGGACAAACTAGGCGAAGACTTAGACCTTGCATGGTCCCAAGGAACCTTAAAACCAGGAGTTCGCCAAGTTTGGCATCTGGTTGAAAGTTGCTTGGAGGATCAGAGGTGCTGTCAGGAAGTGTTAGAAAAGAGACGTGCAGCTCTTGAAATGCTCCAGGAAGAAAGATCGGAAAAGCAAGGAAGTGAGAAAGAAACAGATACGGAAAGATCAGATACAGACAGAGAGACAGAGGGGACGGATACTGAGGATGAGTTACAGGAATTAATAGAACAAGTCAGTCCTTGGTTTATAGCTAGTGGCAGTTTGAATATTCTGGATTGGAAAGGGAGGTTGAGAAATTGGGAGAAAATGGGCCAGGAAAGGCCCCAGTAAACAGAATTCAGAAGGACTACAGAAATTGAAAGCAGGTGCAAAGATAAAGATTTGGGGTAGTGCTGAGTAAACCTTGTCAAAAGGGACAGGGTTATAATGGTAAAATTTTTTTTGTATATGTGTTCTCTTAGAGTTATGCTAAAATCTAGAGAAGCAAAGTCAATTCTCATAGATGCTTTTAGTCTTTGGACCCTGACTGGAGACAGTTTACACCCTAGACCAGAGAGAGAATGGGGTTGAGAGAAACAGTCCTCCCGGATTCTCCACAGATGTTTTGGCAAAAGAAGGAAATGAGCTTAGGCCTTTTTGGAGCTCTCCTGGGAACAGAAGGAGGTGGGAGACGTCTTGCCTCCTGGCTGGCTCCTCTTGGAGAAGTGCTTATTTCTGGTTCTGGGTCCTTTAGGATGTCTGGGTCCCTTTGGTTGAACACCATCTAATTCTTTTCCTCTATGTCTATTGTTTGTCCTTGGTGCACCAAGTTGTCCATGTATGTCAATTTATGTCTGGGTTTTGCTTCTTGTTGCTTGAATGTTTTGTGTTTCATGTTTGAAAGAAAAAAAATGGTTAAAACTTTAAATGCTGGTTGATTCACCCATTGATGTAGTTTTAACTCCTTTCAAGAAAGGAACAAATACAAAGTTTCAATTGGCTTTTGGAGCCTGCATCTGTAGCTAGAAGCCTAAGTCCGCTGAGGAAGCTCCCCAGGGGGCTGGCTAAATGTTTACACTGGCCGATCCTAAAGGCACTAGGAGCTTCTATGGTAATGGAACTGAATTTTTCTCTTAGTAAAATTTTTGACTGGGATTATTGGACTCAACAGGTGACAAGGTGTTTCTCTAAAAATTATAACTAGAAAAAGTAAAAATGGTGATTGGTTTAAATATTAAAGATATGTGTAGCCACTTCATTTTTGTTTCTGATTGGTTTTAAGTGTATAATACCTCTACATTGTCTTGGTTAAAGGTTACTGGCTTTTAAGTTAATGAGTATGGTTAAAAAGTTATAACATTGATAACATAAAGTTGGCTTAAACCCCATGATAGAGTAATTTTAGACAACACGTGGCATGAGCCAATCCAGGGAAACAGGTCTTAATTGGAATAATATTTTAATATAATTCTTATCCTAGAAACCAGACTTATAAAAATTTAGGACAATGTCTCTTTGTTGAGAAATTAGAGCCTACACCATCATCCATTCATATACAAGAATTGGCGGTCAAACTTTAAAGCATGAGGAATGGACTTGGTTTTGGAGAGACTGGATTTTGGAGAACAGATGGTTTGTTGGAGGTTGAAGTTTTGTTTTCCAAAGTTATGGTTGTGCTCTGGTGTAAAAGGGAAGCTTAAAGATTGTGGTTAAAGATTGCCAGTGTTGCACTGGCTACAGTTTACAGTTTGATCACAGACAGGCTCAAGATTCTAACTCGCACATATTTGTAAAAAAAAAAAAAATTTAATTTAAACAGGTGAAGATTGTTACAAGATTTACAAATGAATAATGATGGCCTTTCTGCCGCTGCCCGACATCAATGTCGGGCGGGCATGTTGAAAGGTTATGTGAAATGGAAAGATGTGATCACTGGCTTATGGCATGGGCCAGATCCCGTTCTGGCGTGGGCGAGAGGGTCTGTTTGTGTGTTTCCTCAGGACCGGCAAGATCCGTTGTGGGTCCCTGAAAGATTGACCAGGAGGTGCAACAAGAATGAAGATCCTGCTGTTGCTGACACTTCTCTCGGGATGACCCAAGTGCTAGTCCAAACGGAGCCCTGGTGGGGGATACTATCGGTGTTCCCGAGACCCATGCTGATACGTCATGACCGTTAAGCCCACTCCTTTAATTTGTCTAAGCAGTTGTTAAGTTATCTTTTGGGTAATTGGACTGGAGAATTGATTTTTAAAGCATCAGCTACACGTAGCCATCGTGACCGTGAATTCCAGCGTCACGGATGCTGGACTGGCTTGGGGATTGTCATCTTGGATTGCTGCTGCTGTGAATCATCTGGGGAGTGGGCGGGTATGGGAGCCCTAGCTGGACTCTTGCTGCTGGTCTCCCTAGTGAGCCTGTGGTGTTTGTGCAGGATGAGGTTCGTACAGAGGCGGCATGCGGCCATGGTCGTGCAGGCATTTGCAGTCATTGAGGCAGGACAGTCCCCCCCAGGCGTTGCTAACAGTCATATAAGATATATAGCCACCCTTACTCTACTGGGCCCCTGTTTCCCCTGGCATATTCCATCGTCCCTGAGCATATCGAGTGACCCTACTCAGTGACGGGCAACTTCCCTTCTCACCTAAGACATGGAGCCTTGAGGACGACAAGGTAATCCTACGACGGGTACACAAAGGGACGATCCTAAGACAGGGGGGGTCACCGCGCTCAGTATATGCCAGTGTCGTCTGGGTGCCAATAAAACAAAAAGGGGGAACTGTAGAGGGCTGCGAGGTCCCGGGCCCTGGGGAGGGCGCCGAATTCCGCCTTCCCCTCATTAAGAAAAACAAGTCCGGTTCCTGCCATCTGCTCATTGAGAAAAACAAGTCCTTGAGAAAAACAAGTCCTTATTTGGCTGTTCCTGCTTGGCCTGGTCGTTTCCACAAAGTACAACCTATCCCACATGGCTTGCTGGGATTGGCTAGTGCTAGCTATTTAAGTGTGGTGCAGGGATTTCCTGGGGTCAGAAGATTGTATTAAGGTTCCTGAGTAAAACTGCTTGAAGAAGATCTTGCTGGTCGTGTCTTCCTTGCCGGTCGAGGTTGGGCGCGACAAGTGAACACTTCTATTGTGGTTCATGGGATCTTCCATCTGGCATGCTGTTTGGTTTGGATAACACAGTTGTGTCTTAGCTCATCCTATGAACCTCTGGAATCATGTTCAACAAACCAGCAAGCACTCTAGCCCTTGCCCCAAATCCCACGGGGCTTGGGGAAAAAACAACATTGGTAAGAAACCAATTCTCTTTATCTCCCTGTCCTTAAAGGGATATAGCACATCATGTTTTGTCCAGGAATATGAAATCAATTTTGTTAAAAGTGAGTTCTTGTCCCATGTTGAGTGCCAATTTGTTGTAATATTATTTAATCACAGTCGGGTTTTCTGTTTCACCTTTGATTATTCAGTTCCAAGATAAAAGACATATAAATTTTATATTTATAAAAAGCCTTAATCAGCATTAAAACTATCCTCTATGATATTCTAATCTACTTCCCCATCAGTAACTCCGAGTTATAATTTGCCATGTTCTATCTGGGCAGCTGTTCACTCCAACTGGTCAACCTCCATGTCCATGTATTCATGACAAGGCTACCTCATGGTGTCTCCCCCTCTCTGCACCTTCTGTTCCCTCTCATGGCTCCTACCTCAGACACCAGGCCCAGGAACCCAAACCTCACCTACCTCTCTTAGGATGAGCTATAGGCTGTCAGTATTTTATTCATTTAGTAGTTTTAAATTAAGGAGCAACATTACTTTGTGAATATGCACATTCTCTTGTCCTTGGGGGCAACCAGGCCTTGGGAGGTAATATTTAGCATTACAATACATAGCAAAACAAAGCTTCACATGTTAGAAGCCAAGCTTTTGAGTATCTAGTATATTATGAAGTCTACATTTAAACAAGTTTTTAGAGAATGTAATATGCATATTCTTATCTCACAAGTCTTCTTTAAAGAAATTGTGTTACACTTCGTGAGCAATATGGCACATTAAACATAAAACACTTGTTATTACCATGCCTTTGTACTTAGGTCCACAAGTACTTAACTTTTGTATATGTTAAAAATTTGCCAACATAGTTGTGACAATTACCACCAGAAAGTACATGCCAATTCTGCTGATGTCAGTATTTAGTGGGGAGGGATAAATTTCATAACATTCTAACCAATATACACTTTACCATAGACAACAAATGTTTTAAAGAAATGGATGGACTGTCAATATCTACAGAACTTGAGTTCTGAAAACTTCATGCTGTGGGGAAAATAAATTCTCCATTTCACCTTTTCTTCTCTTACTGTAACACCAATTACATGAGGTATGGGACACCAGTTGGAAAATTTCACAATTTTGAGTGATTTATCAATTCATCAACAATTTATTTTTCTCTCTGATTTTTACAATTGATATTTTTTATAGTTGTTTCTTAGGGTTGACTAACCACCGTCTTCAGAGTTGTACTAGTAAGTCCGTCCAGGAGATTTTTTTATAGAGTCTGGGCTTTTCAGTTTGCAAATTTCTCTTGATCATTCTTCATCCTTTCATTTATGCTGCTGAAATGTCCCATCTGTTTTCTCATTAAATGTTCCTGTTTGCTTTACTCTGGACTCTCATTTTTATTTAAGCTTCTATTTTAACAAGCAGATTTATATTATTTTAAAGCTTCTGGCTGCCAATTTGAATGTATACATGGCTGAATCTATGGTTGTTTCTTCATTGACTCGTCTTATGTATTAATCATATGTCTAATTAGTTTAGGTTATATGCCAGGTATTTTAAGTGTCATCTGGAAACATACATACATCACATTCTCTAACTTTGAAGTCCTGGGATTTGTTTCTCTTATACATAAAATTGCCAGATCCTCCTTATCCTGTTAAGATTTGCCTATGATTTGCCAATGTATAAAAACATTTCAGTTCTCTCATTGGTCCAATGGCATCACTATTATTCTGGGTCCTGGGTCTTACACATTAGTCCCGATTTTCTTGGGGTGTCAGCTGAATACGTCAGCTATTTAGTGAAGCCTCTCTACTTGGAGTTGAATCCCCTCTTGATCTACCCATATAAATTTGCCAAATTAACTCTTATATACTTTCTAACTTCCCTGTTGTACTTTACATGTTTTGTTCTACATAAACTTATGTTATCTCTCAGGCATGGAAATATTACAGGAATCTTTCTTAGAATTCTGAGCATCCCCCTCCACTTCTGTTCCCTCTACTAACCAGCTAAAATTCAACCAGCACTAAATATCATTTAATCTAAATGTCTTCACTTGTTCAAGTCAGTGAAATCATTTCTTTATTAAGATTTCATTTTCTTATACCAACATTATGAAGATATGCTCAGGTGTACCAGTGAACCAATATGATTCTAACTTCCTGTGCTTGCCTTCATCCTGAAAAATACTCAAATCGTTCTCAATAACATGTAAGATTCTGTTATACTATCATATCTAAATTTCCTCTTCTTCCCCTGGGATGGGACTCCTAAAACACCTTTAATGTCCATCCCTTTGAAAGTTAAGGCATTTATTAAACTCAAACAAATAAAAATCAAGAGTTAATATGTAAACAGACCATTAGTGCGAGAAAGAGTGAAAAACTGGAATACTGAGATGAATGCAAAATTCTTGATTGACAATGGGGGCAGATGTTGTACAAAGATTGCACTGTATCAGGGAGGTATTCTCTGCTCCTATAAGACCATAGATAAACAGCATTGATCCCAGGGCTACACTGATTACCTCTGTCATTTTACTAGGCCTCTAAACTTTTCTTTCCTAATCTGTGAAGTATAATAGTGAAAATTCAAGCCAAGAAACCCACCTTAGGAATCAAATAAAGTTATCATAAACTAGTTCAGAGAAATACAGAGAAAATAATGTAGATTTGAAAATGGAATCACAATTCAACTGTTCATTGAGGCCTTTTCATGCTGATGAAAGAGTCCTACATTTTATCTTTCTTCAGGCAGGACAAAGGTGTTCACAGAGGAAAGTTAGTGTTTAGCGAGTGCAAAGAATCATGGTTTCCACATCAATGTTTTTCCAGAAGCAAAATAACGTCATTGTGTTCAAGGAGAAACACATTATTAAATGTTTTGATGGTGAACTTTTCTTTATGAACCCACAACACCATCAATCCTCTTCATCCATGGCTAAACATTCCCAGAGTATCTCGTCACCTCTCTCTGAGAACGAACACTTTTAAAAACACCATTTCATTAAAAAACTTTCCATTCAAATGAGTTTTTTTAAAGGCCCTGTTAATTAAAAAGGTTTCATTGAACATCATTGCCAGTCTCCATTTTTGTGGTATAGCAATGCAACGATTGTATTGTTCTATGTGGGCTAAAGAAAAGTGAATCATGAGTAAAAGTAAGAATTGTGTTTTCTGGGTTCCAGTTCTGATCTTTACATGCTCTTTGTGCATGGACAGCCAAATCCCTAAATTTAAGATTTTCATCTTTAAAGTGGAAATGAAGATGTGACAACTGACCTCCTACATGTCTTCTTTCTGACACTGTGTTTAGAGTACATTTAACTTCAGTGCAAGCTTCATTGTTACTGTCTGTAATAATCAGTTGGGCTGCTTAAATAATTGGCAATTTTCTTTTGCCCTTGTGTATTAAAGATGCTAGAACTTAGAAGATAGGCTCTATGCAGGTACTAGCTTGGCTTCTTCATATGCAATGACTTTTTTTAAGTGTTGTCTTCAGGAATAGGATCTTGCTGTGATTTTGAGGAGAGCAATTTATAGTCTTAGCAACTGCCTGAGTTGTTCAGGGATTCTCATGGTACCTCTTTGGGTGACAACACAATTATATGTAAACCAATTCCAGCAATGGAAGTTCATTTGGTAGTGAAAGATGTCTATTTGGGGCTTATTGTCCCCTAATTGGTGATTTTATTTAAATCACACACACACACACACACACACACACACACACACACACACACACACACACACACTTCAGAAGCTTCTACTACATTAGGTTTTCTATAGTATTCTTCAAATGGCCCTTGAGTTTAGATATCTTTCCATGCATTCTCTCTCTCATTTCCTTTTCTTCCTTTTCCCACTAGATATTTCCATTCCAGTCACTCCTTTTAATTTCATAACTATTTTACTTCCCTTTCCTAATACAATCATGTGCTCTCCCTAGTCCCTTATTCTATACCTAGCATCTGTAGTTCTATGGACTTTAGCTTAGTTATTATTGACTTAACTGCTAATATCCATATATAAGCAAATACATATCATATTTATCTTTCTGTATCCCTCATTCAGCATGACTTTTTTCTAATTCCATTCGTGTTTCTCTAAATTTTATGATTTAATTGTTTTTAGGGACCACATAATATTCCATTGTGTAAATGTACTGCATTTGCTTTTCCAATCTTCTTTTTCCAGATATCTAGATTATTTCTACTTTTTAGATATTACTAGTATCTAAATCAACAATGAACATAGTTGAGTAAGTGTCTCTGTGATAGGATGCGGTCTTCTTTGGGGATTTGCCGTAAGTATGGTATAGCTGTATTTTTAGATATATCAATTTTCATCTTTCTGAGGATCTGCTATGTCACACTGATTTCCATATTTTATTGATGGATGAATAAGTTTTCATTCCCACTGGTAATACTCCCACTGGTGTTTGCCTTACTCTACATCCTTTCCAGCATGAGCTGTCATTAGTTTTATTTATCTTAGCTATTATCAATGATGTAAGATAAAATCTCAAAATGGTTTTATGTGCATTTCTCTGATGGCTGAGGATGTTGAACATTTCTTAAAGTATTTCTCATTCATTTGAGTATCCTCTTTTGAGAATTTTGTTCAGATTTGCACTCATTTTTTCAATTGGGAATTTTTTGGTATCTACTATTTTATGTTCTTTATGTATTATGGATATTAGCCATTTATTAGATGTGTAGTTGACACAAATATTTTCCCATTTTGTAGATTGCCAATTTGTTCAAATTATGGTATCTTTTGCTGTGCAAAAACTTTTCAGTTTTATGAGGTTCCATGTATTAATTGTTTTTCTTTGTTATTCTGAGCTAACAATATTCTATAAAGCAATCTTTTCTTGTGCCAATGCATTCAGGGTTGATGCCCACTTTCTCTTCTATCGGGTTAATCTACATGGTTTTATGCTAAGGTCTTTGATACATTTGAAGTTGAATTTTGTGAAGATTGATAAGTATGGATCTATTTGGATTCTTCTCCATGAAGCCATCAGGTTCACTAGCACCATTTATTAAAAGTTATAACTCTGAGTTTTCCCACCTACACATATGCTCCCTGAAATAATAATTCTGAAACTTCTTACATATGAATAAATATGTAGACCAAAGCCTAGAGCAATAGCTTTGGCTTTGATTCCCTACTAGCTTATATCTTGATTAACCATTCAATGTTATTCTAAGTCTTGCCACATGACCAGTTATCTGGTCCTCAGTTTCATATGACCATCTTCTATATTTGGGTTGAATGTCCCACATGTATTTTCCTAGCATTCCCCTCTCTCTCTACTGCATATTCAACCTTCTAATCTTGCCTCAGACCATTGGTCAATTTGCCTTTTGTTGACAGGTGATGATTTCAATCAGTGCAAGAAATTACTTCTTCAGAAAATGCAGTGTTGATTTATTCCTTCTTTGCCAAAAACCAGGTGTTCATAGGTGTTTGATTTTTGTCTGGATCACTATTTTATTTTCGTTGATCAGTAATGTGCTCCATATGGTTTTTATTATTACAACTTTGTAGTAAACTTGAAATTGAGAATGGTGTGATACCTTTTAAAATTCTTTTATTATTCAGAATTGTTTTAGCTTTTTGTCTCTCTCTCTCCCTCTCCCTTCCCACCTCTCTGTCTCTCAGGGGTGTGTGTGTGTGTGTGTGTGTGTGTGTGTGTGTGTGTGTGTGTGTGTGAGTGTGTGTGTGTGTGTTTCCACAGAAGCCTAAAAAATGTCCTTTTAAGACCTTTGAAAAAATGTTTCGGAATTTTTTGTTGGGGATTTCCTTGAAACTGTAGATTATTTTTGGTGATGGTCATTTTTACTATGTGAATCCTACTAGTCCATGGATGATTTTCCCATCTTTTAATGTCTTCTTTAATTTCTTGTCTTAAGGACTTTATCATAAAATTCTTTCGTGTATTTGATTAATGCTATACCAAAGGATTTTATATTATTTGGTTTGAGGCTATTGTAAAAAATGGCACTTCTTCATTTGTTTCTCATTCCTGCTGTCATTTGTATATGGGTGGGCTACTGATATGTGGTAGTTAATTTTGGATCCAGCACTTTTGATGAATGTATCTATCAGTAGGAGGAAAGTCCCAGTTGAATTTTTAGAGGCACTTATGGATATTATCATATCATATGTAAATAAAGATATTTTGTTTCCTTTTCAATTTGTATCCCTTTTGCCCTTCAGTTGTCTTACTGCTGTAGTTAAAACTCTGACTACTGTATTGTAAAAGTAGAGTGGACAACTTTTTCCTGTTTTAAGGTTCTCTCCATTTAAATTGATGCTGGCTGTGGGCCTGCTATAAACTGCCTTTCTTATGTAGAGGTTTGTACCTTGTATTCCTAATCTTTCCAGAACTTTGATAATTAAAGGGTGTTGGCTTTTATCAAAGATCATATAATGAGGTGAACATGTGGGGGTTTTTTTTGGACTGCTTGTTTATATGTTTATATGGTGGTATGCATTAAAATGTACTCATTTCTTTTAGATTTTCCAATTTGACAGAGTACAGGTTTTTTAAGTATGCCCTTATTATTCTGTGACTGTCCTTGGTTTCTGTTTGTTATGTCTCTCTTTTTCATTTACACTTTGGGATATTCTTTCTCCATCTTTAGTTAACATGGACAAAGTTGTGTCAACCTTAATGGGTTTGTCAAAGAACCAAATCTTTGATTTTTTTTTGGGTTTTTTTGTTTGTTTGTTTTGGTTTGGTTTTTTGTTTTTTGTTTTTGTTTTTTTTTTTTTGATTATTTGTATTGGTACTGTGTTTTGTTTGTTTCTCTTTTCTTGATTTCTGCCCTGAATTTGATGATTCCTTGCTATCTACACCTTCTGGGTGTGCTTTTTTCTTTTTGTTCGAGGGCTTTCAGGAGTGCTGTTAAGTTACTAGCATGATGTCTCTCAACTGTTTTAAATGTAGGCACTTAGTTTTATTAAATCGCCTCTTAGAGCCACTGTCATAGTGTCCCATGATTTGGGGCGTGTTGTGTATTCATTTTCTTTCAGTTCCAGAAAGTCTTTAATTTCTGTCCTGACCTATTTTTCATTCAATAGAGAGTTGTTCAGTTTGCATGAGTGTGTAAGCTTTCTGTTATTGATACACAGCTTTAATACATGTTGCTTAGATAGGATGCAGGGAGTTATCTCAATTCTCTTGTATTGGTTGAGATTTCTTTGTGTCTGAGTGATCTATTTTGGAGAAATTTCTGTGAGGTGCTAAGGAAAAGGAATATTGTTTTGTGTTTGAGTGAAATGCTCTGCAAATATGTTAGGTCCATTTGGTTTATAACATTAGTTTCCCCAGTATCTCTATAGTTTGTCTATTGGTGAAAGTAGCACACTAAAGTCCTCCAGTATCAGTGTACGAGTGTCAATATGTGATGTAAACTGTAGTAGTGTTTCTTTTACAAACTTGGGTGCCTTAGTGTTTGGTGTATAGATGTTAATAACTGCAATATCATTATGATAAAATTTTCCTTTGATGAGCATATGATGTCCTTCCCTATTTCTTCTGGTTAGCTTTGATTGAAGTTTAACTTTTCAGGTACTAAAATGGCTTCTTGGGTCCATTTGCTTGGAACACCTTTTTTACCCTGAGGCTATGTGTACCCTTGATGTTCAGGTGTGTTTCTTGGTTGCCAAGAAAAATCGCTCCTGTTTCAACATCTTTTTGTTAGTCTGTGTCTTTTTAGTGGGGAATTGAGACCATTGAAAGATATCTGTAACTTTACTTTTTCTCAAAGCTTATTTTAATAACGGTTCTTTAATGTGTTAACATCCCTTCTAGCTCACCACTCACAGAGATAGTGGGAAAGAAAGGAAACAGGGTAAGTGGACCTGTTTAGAAATGGCTCTTTAGGGCAAATCCCATCTGCATTGTTAGGAAGTCAGCAGTTCAGTTCACAGGTCAGGAACAGCAGCTCCACCCACTCACAAAAACTTGACATTTATACCAGCAGCATAGTTTAGTGGTGTTGGGTTAGCAGCAGCACTGGCACAACCTTGCAGAAGAGCCAACCTTCAGCCCAGTTGGCACTTGTCAGCAGGAGGGACCAGGCAGACACCAGGATAAGTTCTTGGCCATGCTTCTCTCAGTGAAGCAAATATTAGCAAAGACATGAAACCAACAAGCGTCGCACAGCTACATCTACTAGCAACCCAAGCTCAGCCTGTGTCATTGTCAGTTGAGTCCTATTTAGTTTCCTTCCAAGGGTCTTGCTGCATGTGAGTTTTAGCAATTGATATAACTCTGTCAATTGGCCCCGACTGTGGAAGTAGCAAGAAGTAGCAGTACACACCACCAGAAGTTTTTTGGTGTGTTTCTCTCTATGAAGTCCCAATAAATGGGGCTCAACTATGCACTATTAGGCAGACCAGGACACTCGAGTTATTAGCAAAGAATCCTTCATCTTGTGTCCTTTTATGTGCTTGTTTCACAAGAACATCCTTTCACCTATGTCTGCTTCTGACTTTCCAAATAACGCTTAAGTTTCCACTTCAGATTATCAATGAGTAGTGTTTTATTTAATTTTGTTTGCTATTCATTCAATGCTTAAAAGTATCCAGAATTAAAGAGGTAATATCCTAATTATTTGATTCTGGAGAAATACTGTGCAGTAAGAAACAGAGTACAGTTGAGAATTAGCTTGTTTAGAATTAATTTATTTCTGAATCTCACAAATGTATAATTCTATCATTAAACCTTCATAGGACTTGTACTTTATCTACTTCTTACTAACAGGAGACAGCATCCCAGAATTTTGGGCTATAAACCCACCTTTGATAGAGAAATGGTGTTTTATCATTCCGACGATTCAGACAAATCTGTGAGATGATAGCACAGCATCTGAATTTAGAATTCTGGAACAAATTGCTCAGCCCATATCCATCTGTTTTAGCAAAGTACACAGGAACTCTAGTTTTCTCTTTCCTTTTCTAATTTAGAGAGTGAAAAGTCCCAAAGTTATAAGCTACCATCCTGTTGCTAAGTTGACAAACACTGAGTCTAGAGACATATAGTCTAAATGCTGTGGAAATCCTAAGAATGTAGTGACATTAGAGAAAGTTCCCTTTGACCTGTGATAGCACACAGTCTAGTATTATGGTGCCAACCTTGTTTACTATTTCCAATAAGTGTCTTGTGTGAACCTGAGAGCTGAGTAATTCCATTGATCATTCCTTAGAAGGCAAAAGGCCATGTCCAAAGGAGCGAAAGCATAAGTCAAGACTGTCTCTGTGCAATCTCGATTTTGAGATTTATAAAGAAGCTCTGATTTTAAAGAGCCAGTATTTCTTTCTGTTTGGAAAAGAAGACTAGAATGTCTGGTTAGGACAATGTAGGCTGAATGGTAATAATCTTTCTGTTGTGGAAAATTTAATAACTGATATGTAACCCTCTTATAGTGGTATCTTTGTAAAGAAGCACACAATTATACTTTGCAAATACTATGCTTTGTCAGGTCCTGCAAATTAATATTTATTTCAGCATAAAAAGCTCTTAATAAGAAAACAAATGACACCCAGTTCAACTATTGTAAAATTCTGAACACTAGTTCTTTGCTAGGCTTCTTAGAGTATTCCTTGGGATGAAGAACTTACTTTATTGGAGAAAATACCTTAGGAAGGTTGATTTAAGTGCTTTCTGCTATAAACCACTTCTCTCCTTTAAAAAAAGCCAATAAATTACCTTTAATGTCTCTGAGAAGTAGCCATATATGTGCTTTTAAAATTTATAGTTGTGACAGAGAAAATGAGCCTAATGGTATCCGAATGAATAATGCAGTTAAGCAAAGCTCCTACAAATTCTTTGGCCAAGTGTACCCTATATCCCCACCCCACGCCAGCATCAAACCAAGAGAGCATTTCTCTAAAGTAGAGGGACTGCATCATACCCTTAAATATATCCTCAGTTACATTTGGTCCTCATGCACCAAATAGTGTGTATTTTCTTTTCTGCTGAATTTAATGTTTCTTTTCTAGCTTATATAATTTTTTAAAAAAGGAGTTTCAGTCTTTTGCTTCACTGAATATTTAAAAACAAAAATTTAAAACTAGAACATATTTCATGGCAGTTATTCAGTTGCTTACACAGAGATAAAAGTAGCAATACACTATTATCCAATGGATTTTTATAATAAGCCACATATAAATGTAACAGACTTCTAGTTCTGTGAAAATTTGGACAAATTACTCTAAAAAGAATACAACAAAACATATGGACAAATAACATACCAAAGGTACTTTTAACAACTATATGGATTTATTTTATGTATATGAGTACACCGTAGCTGTCTTCAGACATACCAGAAGAGGGCATCGGATTCCATTACAGATGGTTGTGAGCCACCATATGGTTACTAGGAATTGATCTCAGGATGCCTGGAAGAGCAGTCAGTGCCTTTAACTGCTGAACCATCTCATTAGACCCCTCCCCTCCAATGTACTTTTAGTAAATTACAGAAATAAAATATTCCAAAAACCAGCGAGTAAACCTTGCTAATGGGAAAAGGCAAGCAAGCAAGTAAGCAAACAAATAAATTGAGTCAAAAGGAAATATAATTTTACTAATACCAGATGATATATATTATTGTGGTATGTGTATGAAATAATTGTACCATTTAAAAGAATACATAAAACAAATATATTCAAAATAAAAGTATAAAAATGTTATAGGGTAAAATAACCAAATTTCAGATAGCTTTTATCTCTATGGAAATTAAAAAATATGTCATTAAAAAGAGGTAAAAGATTACAATTCTATCCCAGAATGCTATTCATTGAAATTCCTATAAGCAGATAAATTAACTATCAGCAGAAGAGAATAGTTTCATTTCCTAATGGAAAAATATTTAATTGTAATATTTTAGTGGAAAGATTTGAAGGTATATTAGTCAGGGTTCCCTAGAATCACAGATCTTATGGAAAAAAATCTCTCTCCAATTAATCCAACAATGGCCATTTATGAATGGAAGGTCCAAGAATCTAGTAGTTGTTCAGTCCCACAAGGCTGGGTATCTCAGCTGATCATTCTGCATACGCTGGAATTGCAAAGAAGTAGGCTTCTATACCAATAAAGGCATGGATGTGTTAACAAAATGAAGGAAACAGGCAAGAGCAAGACTTTCCTTCTATGTCCTTATATAGGTTTCCAAGAGAAGGTGTGGTCCAGGTTAAACATGTGTCTTCCTTCCTCAAGACCTGGATCAGAGATGTCTATTCCTACCTCAAATGTCCGGACTAGAAGTATATTAACCCACTTCAAACCAAGCAGAATATCTCTCAGAGGTGTGCCCTCCAAATCTGGGTTGTAGTTAATTCCAGATATAGTCAAGTTGACAACCAAAACTAGCTATTACAGAAGGTATTAATCAAAGTTTAAAACTCAAACATATCATTCAGTAAGAATATTTCTCAGATTTACTCTGTACATGTCTATAATGAGAAAATTTGAAACAACTTAGAAAGGACTAATTTATAAGACCTATATAATGAGAACCTATATCCACTAAATAAATGAGCTAGCTTTCCAAGGTCTTCATTAAAAACTGAGTGGACAAATTAGGGCAGAGGATGGTATTATGCTGTTGTGATTTTACTGGTATTGGAAGCATACATGCTTAACAACATATTTGTGTGAGCATCTGAATAAAAATATTTAGAAACTGTGCTCAGCATATTTCTGTCATAGTGAAAGACAGCTTGAGGTAAGCAAGCTATTACCTGAAAAAGCTTACTTTGGTTAATAGATCCATAGGTTCAGTCCATGATTGTTTGGTCCATCGCTTTGTATGCATGGCAGCAGAATACAGAAAAGCACATGTGGTAAAGGAGGTCTGCTCATGTTACAGCAGCCAGGAAGCAAGGTAAAATATGAATAAGAAGAAGCCTGCTAGTAAATACATGTAAATAATTCAGTCCATGGCCACTGGAGAAATGCAAATGAAAACTTAATTCCATGTCATCCCTGTCATAATGTTTATCATTAATAAAACAAGAAACAACAAATGATGCTGATGGTGTGGAAAAAGGAACATCTTTTGTACTACTAGAGAGAGTTTGTGTAGTGTAAGAAACAACTATGAAGGACTTTCAAACAAACAAACAAACAAACAAACAAACAAAAGGTATGTGCTTTCTACAGGAAAAAGCATAACCTTTCCTCAATACAAAATCAACCTCCGAACAGTAATAAAACCAACAACAAAACCAACAAAAATATACCAGACAATGACTTCAGTTCCCTGACAAGGACCCCAACTTCCTGACAAGGACCCCAGCTCCCTGACAAGGACCCCAGCTCCCTGACAAGGATACCAGTTCCCTGACAAGGACCCAAGCTCCCTCACAAGGGCCTCAGCTCCATGACTAGGTGCCCAGCTCCATGAGGAGGACTCCAGTTCTTGACAAGGTCACTAGTTCCGTGACAAGGACACTAGATCCCTGACAAGAACCCAAGATCCCTGATAAAGACCACAATTCCCTGACGAGGACTCCAGCTCCCTGAGAAGGTTCGCAGCTCCCTGATTCTCACTGTAGTTCTCTAATAAGGTCCCCAGATCCATGACAAGTTTCCCAGACCCCTGACAAGGAGGTCAGCTCCCCGACAATGATAATAGCTCCCTGATAAGGACCACAGTTTCCTGACTAGGACCCTGGCTCCCTGACAAGTCCTCAGTGACCAAAGCCTGGAGTCAAACCCTCAACACATGAACCTTTGGCATTCCTGGGAGATTAAAGTGAAATTAGATTTAGTTTTTATTGCATATATTTGTATAATCAAAATTAGATGTTATAAATATATCAGGTTGAATCAGTATATATTTTGACCCACAAGAGTGATTTTACATGGTTCACTCATCTAATATGCACGAGAAAAAACTCTGCTTAGAGAGCTTCCACTTCAACATTTAGAGCATATTGACATCCAGACCCTATAATGGGTCTGACAGCCCTTTGATTGATCCAAGTGGAACCCCCTAAACTGCTTAAATGAAGTAGAGCAAGGGTCACTCAGTCCCTTGGGGCTAGAGATCTGGGTTGAAAAGCTGAGTGGGCCATGGAAGTAATGCTGGGTCACAGGGCCTGAATTGTTCAGTGACACTATCTTAGGAGATGAGCTGCCAATAGCCATTCTGAGTGTGGTTTTGACAGAATGCTTCTGTTGGCAGGAGTGTGAGAGGCAGCAAATGCTTGTGGCTTGTTCTTGCTCTGCCTGCAACATTAACTTATCTTAATCTTTCTTTGGCCGAGTGCCTGAAGATCTCCTTAGAAAAGATGCAATTATCTCTTTGCCCTTTCTCAAGATTCTCTCATGTCACTTTGTAGGCTGACTGCAGCAATGTCATAAGCAGAGACTGGTGTCTGATGCGAGCCCTATCCAAGGATGTCATTACTTGCAGAGAATAGAGTGATGTAATCTTACACCATGATCTATAGTGGACTATCCCATGAGCACCACAACTCCAAAAGCTTTTACTGAGTCTACATGAAGGCAGACTGCTGGGGGACGGGAAAGGGGACTGTTTTCTCCAGGATTACTTATTGGAGGCTGACTACTTCCATTAAAGGGACATTGTGGTTCTAGTATTCTCTCTTTAGCAGCTTTAATTCAATGTCCCCTGCATTCCCAGATTAAATTAATGCCCAGGGCATTCATATTCTCTCTTATCCTTCCTTCCTGAATACTGCAGTTTCCTGAGAAGGAATCCATCTGCCCAATACTTTTCCTATCAGCTTTTAAATTATTCTTTACTTCTTTAGGTTCCTTTTAGAGTGATATTTGTCTATAGATTAGATTTTAATATTTTCATTTCTTAGGATCTTGTTATGTTCTATTCCTTTCTAAGATAACATGGATAAATTCATTAAATTATTTAGGATTTTAAGACTCTGTCAGTCTAGTACTCCATCAATTCAATAAACATATGCAGGATAGCTGATAAAATACTATGCCCTTGAGGATGATGAGCATAATGATACAATTATTGGGAATTTGGTTTATGAATTAAAATTCTTGGAATTTGTCCTGGATTCATGTCTCACTTGATCTTACAATGTTTTCTTGTCTTTGTGTACCCAAGATGTTGCTGTCATTGAAGTAAACCCTACTTTGTAGAGTTGTTATAAAGGTTGAATGAGGTAACCATTATAAAGATCTACATGTAAAGATCCTAAAAGATCCATCTAAAGATACCATAGGATTTCAATACATGTATATCTTATTAATAGCAGTCCATGAAAATCATTTACCTGGGCGTTGTGAACAAGAGGCATAGGTATAATTCTGTGTGTAGGGAGAATCTTAAAGAAAGACACTGTATTCTGATCAAAAGCGGTAACCTTAACAGTGTCAAATCTGGACTTCCAATTATTGTAATGGAAAAGTCATTTGCACTCGAAGACTAATAGCCTTCTCTCCAAGGACTCTGCCTGCAGATACCACACTTTAAAACATGCTCTTCCCACTTGCAGTTTCCTTATCTAATTATTACAGGTCTAAAGCTTTTCCAGTAAAATATTTAGTTTTCTTTCCTATGTAGCCATCATGTAAGGCCATTTATAACACCAACAAAAATGTCAAATGTCAGGCAATTCATTTATGAAGCATATTTTCAGGTTTTATCAGAAATACACAACCTTGCCTCTCTTTAAGAAAAATTAAACAATCACTTTTTTTGTGTGTGTGCCATCAGATATCACACAAACAGATCTAGTTAAGTGCTTTGCGTGGTTCTGCAAGGTGTTTGGAAGAAAGAGCCTCTTTAAATCTTCATGTTGCATAATTCCTTCTACATTTCTAAAGAGGTCAGAATTAAAACCAGCAAAGCTTGGCAGTCATTCCCTGGTGTTCCACTCTCCCATTATAACAGCAGAGGCCAATGTTGACAAAATAAGCATTGTCTTCCTTGAGGCCACCAGGGATTACTTATGCTTCATGAAGGAAAACCTTACTGCAAATGGTCCTCAGCACCTAACCCTCCGCACATTTCCTTCCCTGGGACACTCTCTTACATCTCTCCATCTGTTTTCGGTTTTTGCATTTACCACAATTTGTAAGGGATTTTAGGTGTTTATTTTGTTTATTCCTGTTTATCTACTACACGAAAACTCCTAGAGTATCCTAAGCCTTTGATTTTGTCTCTTGGGTTGAAAAATAATTAGATTATAAGTTAATCAATCAAATTTATGAAGAAAATGTAAAGGCTGTACAAATAAGTTTCTTTTAACCTGATTTCATTTTCTCTCCACCATTTTCTCTATATTTTCTTTTTGTATTAGTTATGTTTGTGTTATGATAGTCAAATGCTTGACGCAGTAAACTTACAAGAGAAAGATCGCCTAGCTCACAGCTCTGTATGCTCCTCTAGTCTAAGATTAAGTAGAGTTGTTGTTTTGAGTTCTTGGCGATATGATGGGTAGCAGTGATGCAGAATACCTCAGGGCCAAGAGATAAAGAAGAGCTTTGGGTAGAGTTTGGGGGTAGAACATTTGATAACATGTATAAATCCTTGAATTTGAGCTAAGAATCCCCCCTCTCTTGTGTGTGTGGTGTGTGTGTGTGTCTGTCTGTCTGTCTTTCCTCTCTCTCTGTCTCTCACACACACATGAATAAGTAAATAATAAATGAACAATAATAAAATGAAGAAATAAAAGACTGAAATATAAAGAGTGGGATGGCAAAATCTCCTTCTAGTTCATGCTTCTTGTGTCCTGAAGACATCACACTACATGTATCATATAAAGATTTCCGCATCTCCCTGTGTTCTCAGGACTCTTGGCAGTCCTTTATCATTCAAACTACAGCGATTGGCTTTATTTTATCCATAATTCTATGACATGAACTGTCTGGTGTGCCTAGCATAATGCCAATAAAACCCTTCTTTTCTTGTGGAGAACTCTAGGAAACTAATCTGTCTCTCCGCTAGAACACTTGTATGTGCAAAGCACTACCCTGGTATAAGTCTAATTATTTGCTAGCATTTTTATTTCAATTAATAACGTCTGAACAGCCTTTCTAACTTGTAAAAAGTATAATGATCTCCAGAGTCATTCTTTGGGTAAGTGTAAGTCTACTGACCATTTCCCTAGTCTCAGAACCAATATTCTACTATAAAAGTTATGGGTCCTGATTACTTACTTATTATTTTATGCGTACAGTTTAACATGAAAGAGTTTAAGCAAAGGATATGGGGGTAGGGAAACAACTAGTAAGATGGATTTTTAGCTACTGTTTTTGCTTTGTTCTTTTTTTTCTCCTTCTGCATTATCTTTGGAAGCTGGAATGCCCGGGAATCATCAAAGCTCCAGAAACTGCCTTTTCTTACACAGAGAAAGCAGACAGCACTTCAGAGGGTATTCATTTTCTCCCTCATCCCCACAACACAACTGAGGAGACACAATGTCAAAATGAAGGTTAAGACCGAGTGACATAACACAGACTACTAATTGTAACGCTTGGAGAACAAAGGGTAATTTAAAAGTGCAGGTGACATTTGCAAGCCTTAGAACTCCACCTCCAGAAATTTCAATAGGCTTGACATTTGTTTTAAACAACTGATACTATTCTAGAGAAACAAGAGCCCATACAAAAACCTCAGATGCTTGGGTATTAATAAAAATATCACTCCAGTCCTAGATGGATAGTCAGAAGGAGAAGGGTGAGAGAAGGGAGTAAAATGCTAGACTGGTAATGCCTCATACATAGTAGAATAAGCCATGAATAAAACCTGAATGCCTAGATCCCATATGCATTCTTACCTATTCCAAAGTGAGGTCACTTTCAGATGAGGACAATTTCTCATGCTTTCCAAATTCATGACCACGTTGGTTTGAGGGGAAGGAGTCATGATTCCTCTACATTATACTAAGTGCTATTCAGGACACTTTTTTATGTTCTTCAACTTCATTAGACACAGAATTAATTAACATCTGGTGGAGGTCTAGTATTAATGCTAAATAAATGCAATACGAACTTGAACAAGTAGTCAAATAATATCCTGTTCAGCCAGCTCATTGCACTCTTTTCTCTCTGCTTCCAATGTACCCCCTACTAAAAATAGGCTGTGTCTAATTTTTAAGTCATTATTCACTGCTATGCAAGGCACCTTTAAGAGTGAGAGTCATTCTGGTTTGCAGTGATGAACTCACTCCCTCATGTTCTCCAGCTGCAGAAAATCTATAAGAACACGAGGCTAAGTTTATCGATGTTTGTTCATCTGCTGTATCATATTTTTAGGGCTCTATGTCTAGGATTTCCAGCCTCTTCCATTTTGGTTTTTATCACAGCAAATCAATATGATTGCCATTTTGAGATACACAATCTCAACACATTCTCTGGTCCCTGATTTGCCTATGTTAATACTTAAGTACAAGAGTTAAAGAAGATATATCTTGGTATGTGGTCCAAGGGCAGTCAACGGCCTTTACAGTCAACTCTACATCTGACCTGGTGATAGTTAATCCAGAGAATAAAGCTTCAGGCCACACAAGTCTGCTTTAGTCAGAGTACTGTTTTCTTCAGATGTCAAGAATACTGCAATTCTTAGTCAAGCTTCTCAGCAAACTGAACTATAAAGGGCTCGAAGCAGCACTTATAAATTTGCCAAGTAACAGGTATTTCAATATACATAAGGTCTTGAGAGGTTAGAATTGTTGTTATTGAAGACTAGAACATGAAATAGAAACAGGAAACAGAGGTAAAGGGGACTCAAAAGGGAATGAATGGACCAACTTTTGGAAGCTAATTTCAACACATCTAAGATTTTAATGTTCTTTTTTGGCCAGTTATGTAGTGAAAAGGTGTGATAAACATATAAACAGGCAAGACATACAACTTAATCTCATACTGAAGTTTGGATTTTAATTGAAGATAATATATGCAAAAACATATTCAAAGTTCTGGATAATCTTACAAACACAAATATAGAATATTTACAAGGTTGTGTGCATTAAATTGACAGCTCTGGGTACTATGCACAGACACCTATTAGATATGCCAGGTAGGATTGTAGTTCCACAGTTAGCCGTGGCCTACTAGAAAATATCATTCATGAGAAAATCTGAATAGAAATAATGTTTTTCATAAGCTATTTTTCATAAAGAATCATGTGTCAAAATAGAAAATATCTTATTAATTTCTCTTGCTATTGTAAGTCATAATATTTAGGTACAGTAATAAACCCTGAGACTTGTTGCATATTTAACAATTCCTAGAGGGCGAGAGAGACTCTAAGCATATGTAACTTCCATGTTTCTATCCAATATTCCTGAATTTTATACATAATAATGAGAAAGCAGTGTCATCACCTAAAACTGCGCCCTAGGAATTCTGCTCAAAACCTTTTGTGGGATGCTTTCTCTTTAAATACAGTAAAGATTACAAGGATCAGCCTCTGTGTTCCACATCAGAACATTAGGAATATCAGGAAGTACACAGAGCGATTATTTTCAATAACATTAGCATCATCTAATTAACATTGAAAATACTTGCTTTTACTGGTATCCTCTAACATTTAGACAGCAATAGATGATCTCATCCAGCATGATTCTAGAACAGCAATTATTTGAAGGTGCACAGTAAAAGAAACAGTGAAAAATAATTTTAATATTATTTTATCATTTATTGAGTTATCCCATTTGTATTTTATACATTAATTACAATATACTCTATGCAAACATTAAAGAGTTTATTTTCTTTGGATTAGAGTAATAATTTACCAATATGAACCTTTAAGAATTAAAAGTTCTTCAAATCAATTCAATTCAATTCAATTCAGTTAACTTCAATTAAAAATTATATCCCTTACTTTAATGGTTTGAAAACCCTCTAAGTGACTGAACATTGTCAAGGTTATTTTCCAAGTCAGACATTTTAAAGTTTCTGATGTTCTTACTCATGGAATTAAACTAAGAGCTTCCATATTGACCCTGAAGAACCCTGAAATTTGCATAATGATACTTCTTGACTCTTCCCCTGGGGCCTGGTACCTGAAGCATTTGGGATTTCTTTCATTCATATACAGTATTCAACATTCTAGGCATTCATCAGTGAACTCAAGCACAAAAGAGACACAGCAATCTTTCCAGAAGGTTGCTTGAAATATCTAAGTATTAAAGAGTCAAAGACACATGTTAATACATACATATACATATATATGTATGTATATGTGTGTGTGTTTGTGTATGTGTGTGTAGTATATACATGGTATATTGTTGCTACCAATGCTCATTTGTAATTCCTTAGTGAATGAATGTTGAATGGTAGAACCTCCTGGAAGATAGTCAAATGATGGAGAATTTATTTATTTATTTATTTATTTATTTATTTATTTATTTATTGTGCCTCCATGCCTTATGCCTTTAGAGAAGTGTTCTCATGTTGTGGACTGCTTTATTGACTAAAGAATAGGGCTGAGGAATTTCCATAATTCCAGAATGAGCAACTAAATAAACTTCCTTCTTATTAATTACTATATCCCTACACAGCTTTTGCATCATGCATAAGACCAATCTCATCCTAGGATTCTAATCATTTCCACTGAGGGTTAAATATCCTTACTCAGAAGTCTTAAACAGATGTCTTTCTCAGAAAAAAAGTAGTGTCTTTAGTCAGATTTGCACCCTGTGGTTAGTGACATGTTTCCTCAACAATTGCTATTATCCATATCAATCATCAACATTATTTGTTCAGTGTTTATATTCCTACTTCACTCTCATTTTCATGCACTCTTTCTATGGTATCCTAACTTCTATCCACCTTCGCAATCTGATTGCTTTGTAAAAATTAATCCTAGCTAGGGTATAAAGTCTCAATAGCTTTTCTGTCATCTAGAAAATAAATATCATTGATAACCCATTAACTTTCTACATCTTGCTCTGTAAAGGGACAATGTTAAGAGGCTTACCATCTTCATGCTCCTCATTAACTTCTGCATAGTTCATCTACCATGATATGGCTAAGTTATATGAAAAGGTTAAAGACATTAAGGCAAATGTATAGGGCAGTTTAGAAGAGGGATATTGTAATGTGAAATGTGCAAGATCCTTGGTCTTCAAGTTCCTTCAGTTCATTCCTCGACAGCTACATTTTATCTCTCCTTATTCTCTAGCCACATTTTCGTTTCTTATCTGTGGGTTCTTTTCTATCTTTAGCATTCGGTTTTCCCCACAGCTACCTGGTTCCCACTACTCAAAGTCCTCATTATTTTTTATACAGCACGGTTTTCCTTCTCACTCTCTTCCCTCACCACAAACGAGGCTTTAGCTTTGTCTTTATGTTTATTTTCATCCCAACAGAAGAACCATGTGCTCTAGAGGAGCGTTAGTATAGACTGTGTTCTTAGCCCATGCTTCTAATACCATTCTCTGTACATCAAAAGTAAACAAATATTTTCCTCATCCTTGAAGAATAAGTGTATACTCTAATGAGAACTGACTTGAAGAGTTTTGGGGAATTCTGACAACTGTTAGACTTGGCTATTACAAAAAAGATGAGCAATGACTACTGTTGACAAGCACACAAAGACAAAAAGCATCCTTGCCTTCTGGCCTTGTCAATTACAAGGCATGTTGACCCATTCATTGTAGCGAGCAGTGTAAAGTTTCTCAAGAAATGTTAAAAGTTCAACAATCATGACCACCAGTGCTACTACATGGATGAAGCAAATATGAAGTCAATGTGGGGAGCAAGGATCTACAGTCCATGTTCACTGCTGTCTTGTTCCTATCAGTTTAGCATAGAGTACATGTGCCCACTCACTGATGAAGAAATACTATAAGGATGGCACACACACACACACACACACACACACACACACACACACACAGTGCAATATTACTCAATGCAGAAAAGAAATCTTATAATTAAAAAAAAAACATGAAGCTGTGTTAAATGAAATAAGTCAAATACCCAATATGTAGCATCTGAAAATAGCTAAAATTTTCTAACTAATTAGCTAAGTTTGAGAATAGAAGAGTAATTCATAGAGGTTGTGGAGTATGGAGTAATGGAAATGTAGAATAAAGAACGCTCATTCAGAGCCTGCCCCACATGTGGCCCATACATATACAGCCACCAAACTAGATAAGATGGATGAAGCAAAGAAGTGCAGGCCCAAAGGAACCAGATGTAGCTCTCTCTTGAGAGACACAGCCAGAATATGGCAAATACATAGGCAAATGCCAGCAGCAAATAACTGAACTGAGAACAGGACCCCCGTTGAAGGAATCAGAGAAAGGACTAGAAGAACTTGAAGGGGCTTGAGACCCCATATGAACAACAATGCCAACCAACCAGAGATTCCAGGGACTAAGCCTCTACCCAAAGACTATACATGGACTAACCCTGGGCTCCAACTGCATGACTAGCAATGAATAGCCTAGTAAGGACACCAGTGGAAAGGGAAGCCCTTGGTCCTGCCAAGAATGAACCCCCAGTGAACGGAATTGTTGGGGGAGGGTGGTAATGGGGGGAGGATGGGAAGGGGAACACCATATAGAAGGGGAGGGGGAGGTGCTAGGGGATGTTGGCCTGGAAACTGGGAAACATTCGAAATGTAAATAAGAAATACCCAATTTAATAAAGATGGAAAAAAAGAACAAAATTATATTTCAATAAAAACTAAAGTCAAGCAAATTGTAAATGTAACGACTATGTATATTTATATATTTTTTGTAAATTGTTGAGTAGATTTTGAATATCCTCATCAAAAAGTTGATTGTCATATTAAGGATTTTTAGGAATTAACTTAGCTTTGTCCTCTTTCCCCAAATATGTGCTTCTTTTTTGCATGTTATTGGATATTTTATATATTTACATTTCAAATGTTATACCTGTTACGTATTTCTAAACATCATGATATATATTTATAATTTTATAAACCAAAAGATTTGTTCATACTCCATTTTAAGTTTTACAAATTTCCTTTTGGAGCAAAGTGACTAAGCTGTCTCAGTAGCACTTTCTGTGTTAACTTCGACTTCTTTCCAGTGTCCTTTCTTAGCTTGGCACCACAGCTTCCTAAAAATATGGCTCATGGAACCCTGCCATGTCACGTTTTAGTTCTTTCACAGTCTGTAAGGTCAACATTTCACATACAGCATTCCCCTGACTTGACATATTTTTACATGGGCTTTGTCAGATATATTTCCATCTATCAAAAGAATCATAAGCAAACTTTGTGAATTTTCCAGAATACAGAGAGGAAAGAGAGGGTGGTCAGTCTGTAAAGAAAATCTTCAGTGATCTATTATAAAATGAGGAAAGACTAAATGCACTGTGAGGAAAAAATTACAATTTTTCTGCCAACCTGCTTTACTGCTGTAGCTAGGTAAAGGCCAACAATATTACTAATTTCTCAAGATAATCATAAGCCTCTTGTCAGATTAGAACTTCCTCATTCTTAAACAGCTATACCTTCATGCTCTGATCTATGTTATGACACAAAACCTGAAGTTGTAAAAGCTCCAGAAGATGCAGGAAAACTGAAATACCATTCAGAGCAGATAATGCCATCGGGTTCCAGCTAAATTATTCATGGCGGCTATTTATATGGTGTAATTCCTATACTTACCTGACAATGTGCTGATGTGCATTTCTCGCTACATTTTACTCAGTTGTATTATTCAAGTCTGCAAGGAAGGTAAGAGACAAATGGAGTCTCCTCATAGATTATGTGTTTTCATTATTCTAAGATGCAGCCAGAACTAAGTATCGGGTTTATAGAAAGCAGTCTCTTCTATCTGACTACTTAAAGAATGAGGATAGAAATGCAATTAGAGGTCAAATAGGTCACTGACTTTATGATTTCATGTGTCAATGACTCATGAGACTCGAAGAAAGAGAGAACGTCAGAGAGAGGGAGAGGAAGAGGGAAAGACAAACGGACAGGGAGACACACATACACACACAGAGAGAGAGAGAGAGAGAGAGAGAGAGAGAGAGAGAGAGAGAGAGAGAGAGACAGAGACAGAGACAGAGACAGAGACAGAGACAGAGACCCTGGGACCTCCATCCTCCTTCAGCATGAAGCCCAACTGTGTAGCAAAGAGGCAAGCTTGCTGTCAAGTTCCTGTATCTGTTCTTATAACTTCAACCATGGTACCATTCCTGGATGTCAGAGTAGTGTTCTACTGGAAAATGGAATCTCCGTTTTTTAAAAAATTCCTTTTCATAAGCCACGGAAAAAATGATTAATTTATTATTCAACACTTTTTCATGACATTATTTTACTTCCTGATTTCCTGATTTCAAACGCATTTCCTAAGCATAAACTCGTGCTTCTAGGGATTGCTAGATATAGAATCTTGGGGAAATATCTTAATCTTGCTGTTACTCAGTTTCATCATCAATACTATTGAGATATATTAGTACTCATCTCACATACTTCCTAGAAGGATTAAGTAAAACATGTCGTCATACTTGTAAACCTTTTAAATTCATTTTGATATATATTGAGAGTACCATGAATGTTTATTGAAAAATTAAAGTACGTTTAGAACAAAAGGAAATTCAAGTACAGAATAAAAGAAGAAGCAGCATACATTGATCATATATAGCTTGTAATTGGAAGGATGCTGTCTGAAGAAAAACTATGTCACTGATTTTGCCACATAATGTTACCTTATGAGCGTTTTTTCAAAACATTAAAGATCTTTAAAATTGTTTGACAACTGCATAGCTGTGCCGTGCATGAGCTTAACAGTCTCCCTATTGTTCAATAATGAGTGTTTTTAGTTTTTCCTTTTCAAAAAAGCTAATATATGAACGTTTGTCTTCATAAATAAAACTTTATTCTTTTAAAGATTTCTAAAAGTCTTTGAGTGAGGATGCTTGGAAAAATGTTTACTTTCAAGGTTTCACCCATGTACTGCAGGAGAGATGGCTATGCCTTGCACTGGGTAAGTCTCCTGGACAGTGTGGGAGAGCTTATCTAGTGATGTGAATGTGAGAGAGCTGGCAGGTTGACCAACTCAGCTAACACCCAGACCTAGATCCAAGGCTCTGAGTTGGTCTGCCCCAACATCTACTCCATCTATGAGCTGCTGGAACACAGGAAGGAGCTGATCCTTCAGAATCAAATCTGCAGGATCTCCATAATACAGGACAACAACAAGATTATCAAAGAGTAGTCATGATGAAGGATCCTGTATTGGCTATGTAGCAGTGGCCAGAGTCCTCAAGCCAAACCAGTGACTCATTGCAATGAACATTTGCAACTAAAGATGTGTGGAGAAAGGCTATACTGTGCAACACACTGTGACACACACAGTTGGTTTTCTTGTCTGTTTGGTGGGTTTTGTTGTAGTTGTTGTTTTCATTCTTATTTTCTTTTGTCAGGGGGAAGTTGCAAGGGCAGAAGAAAAACATGAAGGGATTGGGAGATGAGTGGGATTGGGGTGCATGATTTGAAATTCACGAAGAATCAATAAAAAGTAAAAACAAAGAAAAACTGGATCATCCACATCTTGACATAATCTTATATTTTAAAGTAAATGATCAGCTCTTTATTTGGGGCAGCTTATTAATTTCATTCTAGTCCATACCTAATGACTTCTGATTCCTTCCATTTCAATGTGACATCCTGATTTTGTCTGAAAGGTCCATAGTCAGTCCTGACTTTTTCTATAAGATCAAATGTCATGTGTTGTTACTATGTACTAAATAAATATAATTATCTTTCCTAAAAATAAGGATTAAAATAGAAATACTGAAAAAGTTAAGTAAAAAAATACACTAACAATATGAGAATGATAAGAGTTTAGAAACAGATAGTGAGTGTAAATATTTTTAACCTATATATGAATTTTTATGATATTCCTTTTTAAAAATGTCTCATGCAGTGGGTGTTGAAACCCCTTTAATAACTGGAACATCATAGAAAAATCAATTCTTTACTTCTAAAATTTGGCTATAGAACAATCAGCCTTGATAGTTTCCACCTTTCCAATTGGATCATTGAGGTCAGAGGAACTCAGCAGACATGCCATAAAATCAATAAATCCAGTAAGAGGAGTCATTGTAATGATGCATGAGATTGAGATCTGAGGCACTGACTTGTCCTTCACATAAGTTCCTCGAGCTCAGGAGATGGCTTAATTGGAAATGTGTTTGCCCAGCAAGTGTGACAACTTGAGTTCAAAACCCAGAACACATGTAAAAATATTCCTTCAACATGTGGTGCCAGACTCTAAACCTAGTATGGGGGCAGGTAGCCCAGTGTATGCAGTGACAAACAAGAGGCCCGGTCATAAACGAGCTGGAAGGCAAGGAGTAACAGCCAATGCAATGCACAGGCACGTCATGGCACACATGTACCATGTTCATATATGCACACACAGATTGCACATCTGTATCATAGACACAGAGAAAAGAAAAAATAAACTCACAGAACATTGTGCTTGAAACTTTATGAGTCAACTCTGAGCTAGAACCACACAGTCTAGTTGGTCACAAATATACAACCAATAGGAATTGTATATCATGAAAGCTTGCTTATATTTTCAGCTACTAGTTTTTGGAATAACTTGTCACATAGCTATACACTGAACCTAATATAAATTGAAGTTTCAACATGCATTACCTAGTGAAGTCCACTTGAGATGAAAAAGAGCAAATGTTCTTAGTGACCTTGAGGTATATTTTGGTGAGCAGAAATAAAGAACAGCAATCAAAATAATCAATTCTAGGAAGGCCATGTGTTGTGTTAGAGACTAGCCATATCACAGACACGCCCATATCTTTTATTTTTATGGACGTAATGCTGGACAAATATAGCCTCTCATCTTGGCAATATTGACAGCTGAGCAAATGAATGTGGAAGCCTCCCACAAAATTCTCCCAGCCCTCATTTTCTGCCTGCTAGCTGTTGACAACTAGAGTGAACATGGAAGCCACATGGTGACAGATCCTTCTGAGTAAATGTGAAGTAAACATCTCCTTAGCCAGAGCAATGAAGGATTTGCATCTTCAGTGAAGTCTTGTGGGTCGCAGGAAGCTTCACCCAGTGATTATACTGAGGAGGAATATAAACAATTACAGGCTTGTTTATAAACACCTCAGCAGGGAATTGACACTCACACATCACTGTTCACAGTTAGTCATAGGGACCCATTTGAGGGCAAAGAAGGATGGAGAGTACAGTCCTGGTTTATGAAGAAGCTCTCTTGCAACAACTCTACAATAGAGAGGGAGATGTGTGTTTGTCGTGGATCTGCTTTGGTCTATCATTTCCTATTTTGTGCTGTCTCAACCACCAAGAGGAAGTCCTATCTCTCTATTCCTAACAGTTCCTAAACTAATACCTCCAAATTGCACAATATTCTTCCTTTCCTAGGTTACAGATATCTTTTAATGCAATCTGTCAAATTGTACATAAAAAAGATAAGTCACTGAATATAAAAGTACAGCACAATGAAACAGAGACATGGTAAACACCAGAAACCCTCTTCTAGTGGTTAATAGTTCACAAAAGTATTAAGATTTTGCCAGACAGGAATTCTGCAGCTCTTGCAGGCAGATCTCTTTATCTGGTCATTTTCTGCTTTCTGAATACAAATTGTCTACTGTTCTAGATGCCTCAATTAAAGCGCTGGAAGTTTCTTATTCTTAATTCTCTAGGACAGCACCTGAATGAGGTATTTGGTAGCAGCTTTGTTGGATGGGTGCATGTATCTCCCTGCCTGCTTCTTACTAGCATAATATTGGTGACCAGTTGTTTCTTTGAGGCTCAAATGGGCAAAGACCCATAGCTCGACAGGGACATTTCTTAAGAAACACATGTTGCACCACATCTTTCCCACCATAATCAAATGCTCAGAATCAAATTTTCTTTTCCCCAGGCCTGAATTACCTTTCTGACTGGAGAGTTTCCCTTTCTCAGCTTAATGAGTCTCTTCTGAAATTGTCCTCGGCGACTCTATCTCAAGAACGATGGTCGACTTAAGCTTTCATTACCGATCAAGAACCTCAGTTTCTCAGCCTCATCTCTTAGGATTTAGAATCTAGCATCAGCCGCCTCAGCCCCTTACATTCTGTCCGCTACCTGGAAATTCTCCTCTGAAATCATCATTCGGAGAAGGTTATTGTTGAAGGCCAGTGAGTGCTGGCTTTCTTTCTGCTCTGCTGCCCTGGTTTCCTTGCCATGAATTCACTTAGCAGTAATGGTACTGCAGAATATTTTATTTAATTATCCTGGAGAAAATGAGATCAACTTGTGGTGATTTTTCTTTTTCTTTTACTTTTCTTTTTTTTGTGTGTCTGTGTTTATTTATTTGTTGTTGAGACAGGATTTCTCTGTGTATCCCTGGCTGTTCTGCAACTGTACCTTCTCTTAATATCATTTGTATTCCAGAGTAGTTTTTGATAGTTTGACAAGGTTAAGTAAAATTCAAAGATAAATCAAAGCACATGAACACTGCAGTCTGGGTAAATGAATGAAAGTCTTTGGACAGAGTGAACACTCCACATAATCTTTTAGGTTTCAACAGAGGAAATACAGAGAAAGAGGGGAGAGGAGAAGGAGGATGACAGTCATATTTCAATTAAACAAAAGGACTTTGTTCAGTTTTTATACAGCAAAATTCTTTTATTCAAAAGACAACTGAGTTTTCTGCCACCGAACATAGAGAAGGAGCTCTAACAATTTAGATCCTGGAGAATTTGAGTACAAAGTATTCCACAATTATATTCTGCAGTTAAGCAAAAAACAGTTTTCTACATTATTTTTTCTCCTATATAGAAAAATCTTGAGGGGATGCTTTCAATAACAGAAATATGAGGCAGTAGGGGAAAAGATTTGTCCTTGAAAATATTGATAAGGATGATGACTGTGATCGTGAAGGAGAAGAGGGGGAAGGAAAGGAATAGAAAAGGGGAGAATAAAAGAATGGTGGGGAGAAGAGGAAGGTGGCTGTGAGAGCTAGGAAGAAGAAACCTAGTCTATCTATTGGAGATAAATTTAAGTTTCATAAACATCTCACAAAGCAAATATCATCATATTACAGACAATAAAACATTGGCTCCAACCATTAGACAAAAAAAGAGGAAATTAACAGTCATTCAAACTTCAACATGTGTCTTCTTGATTCTGACTGGGCAACACATAACTATATAAATACAGAATTCTCAGTGGATAGAAATCATTCAAATATGGCTTTCTATCTCTTCCTGGAATCCACACTACAAGACTATGTGATTTTTGACTATATTTTATTTTTAGCACTAAAGAAAAAATACCTGTGTAGATTTCCATGAACCATTTTTAAAATGATAATATAAACCAAAATAGCATAAATAGAACTTTTGCTTGGGTAGAAATTCTTCTAACTTTGAAAAGAAATGGATTTGTCAGTGAAAAAATTCTAAATTTTTATTTTCTACTGCTTAGTATTATATAGTTTGGGGCAATAGCTTAACATTTTTTTCAGCTTATTTTTTTAGTTTGTTGTTAGAAAGCAAACAATAGTAAGGAACTTGTAGAAATAGGGTAAGAAGTAACTAAGGCAAAACATCTATCACAAAGCATGTTGAGTGCCCAAAAAAGAGCTTCATGTTGTCCATGAGTTAAAATCATAGGCACTAGCTTAATACTCAGACTACTTATAATACAAAAATCATACAGATGATCTGAAGGTCAACTATGATAACATATATTTTTAAATATCTTTAACAAAAACTACTGGAGTATATCTTTTATGGTGTCTTTAGAAAATTAGTTTTGACCTCACTATAGAAATATTAAATGGATGTTGCTATTACTTAAGAGCATACATACCTTATGTTTATTCATGTTACGTACTTGACAAAAACAGAGATGTTAGAAATGACAGCAGTCATCAGGGGCTTTTGGCATACTCCTGTCTCACCTACTTTTAAGTATATAATGAGATCAAGATTATTGGCTTGCACAGGGTCCTACAGTCAGCTAAGACTGTTAAGTTCCACAGTTATGGAGTATCTGTTTGCTACCTTTCAAACTCCTCTTGACTCTCCCGTTTTGTAAAAGCAACATCAATACAGGGAGGCAACATCATAGTATGTTCCTAAAACTATCCTTTCTGTGATCTTCAAGGATCCTGTTGAAGGCAACCATGGAATTTATCTTTCTTAACCCCTTCTGGATGACCAGTCAATTAACAAAACAAATGGTATTCTAGAAATATATGTGTGAAAATAACTAGACTTTTTTCTTCTTAATAATAAGCAAAAATCTTAATTTCTCTTTTAAAACAGTGGGGAAGAAAGATAGCTATGAGTTCTCACTTCCAATTCTCTTTTTAGATCTAATTGACCTTGACAACATTTAAACAGTATAAAAATACACTTCTACCTAATATTACAAAAGAAAATGGGTATCAAAATTCAATTGAAAAGGTTGAGAGAATGAATAAGCTATAATTCAATACTTAGCTCCTGTGAGAAACTAAGGAGCCTTGAGAGAAATAAGAAGTGAAAGAAATTCTAAATGAATCTTTTTTTGACATGGACATAGCAATGCCAAAGACCAAGGATGCAGACCCATGGAAAACTGGTTGCCCTTTCTCCTAGTCAGGATCAGAAAGGCAAAGCCTTTCTTTGTTCCAACTGCTGGTGTTTACAAATGGTTATCCCATGTGTGCATAAAACAGCAACCGTAGCTTCCTCCTCCTGGATGTTTACAGCATGAGACTTCTCAACAACAGGGATCTTTTATACAGAATAGTCGATTTCTTTCCTTGTTCTCAACAAAATAAACATGCTGAGGTCCTGAGTAGTTTGGTAGTTGGTGCCATTCTGTCAAAGCCCACCTGACCCCAGCTATTCCGTATGTGTGTCTGTCAGTCCATCCTTCCTTTATTCCCTTGCCACCCCCACATAGATTTCCCTGGTAAAGGCATTGAGTCATGCTGGTCAAAGTATAAAACCTTAGATTTTTCAGCTAAGTATTCTTAAAATGCCTATTCAAATCATGCATTTCATACTTTAAGTTCAGTAGCAAGTAATTTAGAGAAATATAAAGAGCTTTTACTATTTCCTATATACCAAACAAAATTAATAAGCTTGTTTAATGATAGAATAGCAAGAAGAATGTTACACTTGACTTGTGGGTAAATATTCCTTTTATTTTTTTCTTGTACATGAATAATTTTAGAAGATAATTTTAAAAGGTCAAATATGCATTATATTAGAGGTCAATAAAAGTTAAACACACTGAAAACTTCTCAATAAAGATTTATATTTTATATAGTATAAGTGCCAGGAGGGGAAAGCCCATCATGTTTATGATTGCCCTTTATAATATCAGAAAATACAAACCAACATCAATTACTTTGATTTGGCAAGGAAAGTAGAATGAAAAGTCAGAAGAGAATTTCAGAGAAATACACAGCAGAGGGAGAATCCATCTTTGCCTTCATACTCAAACTTGCTTGCATTCTGTATAGGAAGCATTCAGACAGAGATGAGAAGTAAGACGAGCTATTTCTGAACCACAGAGGAGTCACTCAACATTGGAACCAAGGACATTGTTATCCACATTTCTTAGTAAGAAAACTGTAACTCAAGGTAAGATCATTTATAAATATTCTGCATACTTATGAGCTTATAATTGCAAGGTTGAAAAGAAATCAGAAAGCATTGGGAGACTTTGAACAACAACAGCAAAGAAGGTTTGTATATTTATAGTATTTCATTCTGAGGTTGATTCCAAACTCTTTATAGTTACCTGTGAAAGACTTCTTGTTCATAGAATCGACCTTAAGGCAAGACAAATTCCAATAAGACTTTAAACTAAGAATAGCTTAGGAATATTAAAGTTATGTACTTATGAGACACACCCTAGCATATATGCAGGTTTGTACACATCAACCTGCATACTTACAAACAAAAGCAATTAAAGTCATGAGTGTTTTTAAAAGCAATTCTGCATTTGCAGGAACATCTTGCAGTTGATAGTATTACTATCACTCAGCCAAATTAGTTCCAAAGTTGTACACCCATAAAAACTGAAAGAGATATTTTATAGAATACTGTGTGTACCATAAAAAGATATAGCCAAAAAGAGACCGACAGTCAAAACTGTTAATTATGTCTTCTGAGTTCCCCGGTGCTGAGAGAAGCCTACTGGGACTTCATTTTAATTCTCCTCATCATGGTGATTGTTTCTGCCCTGTCTCATAAAAGCTAAAGCCATTCCAGATAGCTGGAAGGATGGGACTTGTTCTTCAGGGCAGTCAGATCAAGCCAATGATATTATATCTTGCTGCCACCAGGGAAGCATTGACAAGCGTTGTGAATCCCTTTTGTCAGGCCACATTTCTGTGGTAGCCTGAGTTGCTGCAGTGGAATCAAATTTTGGATTGAAAAGCTTCAAATAGATACAGAGGTATGTCTTCTTTTGCTCTGACCATTAATCATATGCATATGCATTTAACAGATGAAATTCAGAATGTTCAGATGTAATTATTTAAGATGCTTATTCTAAAGAAATTTAAAAGAAAACAGGAATATATACGCACTCAGATCTTTCATTCTTTATATTCGATTATTATGGTGCATATTTAATTATTTGATTTCACTCTAGGGGCAAAGGAAAAGAAGGCCCAGACCATCTGGTGTGGCAGTTTGTTTAGTCTCATTTCTACCTAAAAGATGTATGTTTTTTTTTTTTAAAAAAGGGAGAGGATGGGCTCATATATTTTAAGTTTTTGAGGAACTTAGTCACATGGCTGAAAACACCCCAGGTCAGAGAGAGTTTGGTGGTCCCTTGGAGCCTTCTCGTCTTCTAAATCACAAATTAGATACCTAGCAGGAGACCCAAGAAAGATTCACATCATAAAGGGCCAGCATATCCCACTGCATGGACACGTCCGCAATTCCAAATGACTGGCCAGGCAGTGGCACTGCAAAGAGAACCAAACAAGCGCTGCAGCAGCTTCCAATGCTCGCAGAGGGGACGGTTTGTTTAGTAATGCCTGAAGCTTGCACACCCTAAGGAAGCTACCACAGAAAACAACAGGCATCCTATGGAAGACGACCCAGGAAGCCAGAGAAAGCTCCAAGGTCAGAGCACTGCCTGAGTCTGTCCAGTTTCTGGTTTCTCACATGGTCAGGCCAAGGTAATTCTAGTACCCAAACCACTCTACATTGTACTGAAATCAATACGACGCAAAAAGTGCAGAAGGCTCAGAGTTTTTCTTTGCCTGTCTTACCTTTACCTTTATTTTCTTGCAGTGCTGAGGGCTCCACTCAGGGCCTCCCATACACAAGGCAAACACTGTACCTATGAATCATGTCCATATTCCTTAGCTTCATTTTAAATTCAAGCAATCATCTCAAAGTCAGGCACTAACAGAATGGGTGAGGGCAATACAAATAGAATACCGGGAGGAGAGTCAGTTAAGGCAATTATTAGAATTACATCAGCACAGCCTCCAGAAAGCATCCGGGTGATTTTCTGAATTGGTCCCATTGGGTATAAGCATCTTCCCTCAGGTCGGCAGAAGTTAAATGTCATGCTCTCTGTGTTAGAGAAGGCAGAAATGGGCATTTACTCACTCTTCATTTAAATTCTTTTCTGAAATGTTTTTTTTTTAAAAAAAGTACCAACCAGGCAGCATACACCAGCTGATATGAGGCCCCTGACACATATACAGCAGAGGACTCCTGGTCTGGCCTCAGTGAGAGAAGATACTCCTAAACCTTGATAGACTTGAGGCCCCAGAGAGTGGGAAGGTCTGGTGGGGTGGGATGTGGGGTGTGGGGTGGGACAACCTCTTGGAGTCCAGGCATGGGGGAGGAATGGGATGAGGAACTGTTAGAGGGCAAATAATGACTGGACTGCAAAAAGCAATTATATAATAATAGTAATAAAAAGTACTGTCTTCATTTTGGGCATATCTGTATAATTTAGCAACATGGTAAGTTCACTAACTTTTCCTATATGAGGAACTCTGTTTTCTTCCTTTATCACCAGTTTTACAGGATTGAAAATACAGCTTTCATGTTTAACTTTCAAAGTCATGAAGAACTGAAAATTGGACCACAAATGAGTCCTGACTTATTTGCTATGCAACCAATTAATTATGATACAAATAAATAAAAACAGAATTCAGAGATCTCATATAAATAATCATGAATATTTTATTATATTTTGATGTTGTGAAACAGAGTCCCACTCTGTATTCTGTTCTGGAACTCACTATGTAGATCAAGATGGCTTTGTTGATCTCAATTCAGTCTCCTAGGTGTTGGGATCCAGGCAAGATCCACCAGACCTAGATTTAAATTGGTTTAAATTTGATTTTACATTTTGTCGTCACAGTTTGTACCTGGCTTATATCTATCCACCCATGGAAGTAGATTTCTCCCACCTTATTCAATATTTCCAAAGTAGTTCCTCAAGCAGCCTAGCAGCGGTCAAAACTGAATATACCTCTAAAAGGTAAAGTGTAACCTTCTGGGAATGTGCCTTTAGCACAGATGACAGGAGAATTGCAGAAAAAGAAAACACAAAATGCAAGTTCTTTCTAGTCCTTTATGGCCAGTAAACCAGTACTTCATTATCAAGTTCTTTATTCTACACAGACATATATATTGCCTAAGAATTCTGTGACATGCTGTCATCTCTACCTCTCCCTCCCTTACTTAATTTTCCTTTAACTCTTAACAAAGCTAACTCAACAAATTGTTCTGATATCCACAAGAGCCCATTCATATAGATATGCATACAGTTAACCCCACCTCCTCAATGACAACACAGAAGTCTACATTAGACTTAGGTGATCTTAAGAATCTACAATGAAATAGCTTTCTCATTAGCTCATACTTTCACTCCCATGAATTCCTGGCTTTCATCCTCCTTGAAAATGAACTCACTGGTTTTTGTAACATACTAACAAAAAAACCTAAGTGGGAGGGTGGGGCCACTTTAAGGGACATCAGTGGAATTCAAGGCCTTTCTTAGGCTGAATTCCCATCCCTTTCCTGACCACCTTTCCCACAGTATTTCCCATAAGCTAGACATTTTCACTTTATGAGGCAAGAGCATGGTCTTTAAGGACCTGAAGTAGAATGGTCTCTGAAAGATGTTTAGAGATCACAAGATGAGTCAGGACTTGTAATGAACACAACTCCCACTAAATAAGTGGATTTCCTTTTCCTCTCTTCAGTGTAAGATTTGGTTAAGGACTCTTTAAGTCATGGCTTCTGCTAGGCATAGTTCCAGTCTAGCTGCAAGGATCCTGGACATTTTCTCCAAACCATCATCCCAAATGTCACCTGAGCAAATGCCAAGCCCACTCATGGTTCAAACTTGTCTGGATGTGTGGCTGCCAGGAGATAGGTTTTAAAAGTCTAACACTTCTCCACACATATATGACAAGAGGTAAAGATTTCAAGGGCACAACTCACCAAGCTGAGTACAAATTCGCAAGCAGGAAACAATGTATCAGCAAACACTTCTAGTTCATTGGGAAAGAAGGCTTAAGGAAAATACCTTGTGATAACAGTTTGTTGACCTCACACAGGTCTGAAGATTTGTATTCTTATCTTTAGTAGATGGTTCATATTAATGACATAGTTGTCACTTCTAAATATAGTAATAATTTAAAATATAATATCTTATAGGCTTTAAAAAATAACCAACATCCTTAGATTTCAAAATATTCACACTGCCAAAGTTTACATTTTAGAGTTTAGTCAAATTAGAGGAAGAAAATTCAGCAAGAAAAATGGGAAAGCACCTTTGGGAATTAAATGTAAGTCTTACTATTTAATTAGTGCTTATGTTTCACGGAATAGATTGCCAAGTGGTCGAATTCTGCAGAAGCCCTTCTAGTCCCTTGTAATAATGTCTATGTTTATGTATAAGACAACTTAATTTTAGGTCAGCGGAAGTATTTTGAAGTAGAAACTCATGGTGATTGCAGGTGAATTAGTTTTCAGTTTGCAGCAAGTAGGGATTAGCTGGCCATGGTTTTTTTTTTACAACTTACATAGGCTTTCTTACACAAGATTCGTGGAAACAAAACACTCAGTGGCTTTTAGTTTGTGGGGGGAAACACTTTTCTTGACAAACAAATAAAGGACACACTTGACTTTTTTTTTTTTTTCATATAAAATACATGGCTGTTCTCTCAAGGATTTTAGAACTAACTCTGTACAGCAAAGGCATCTTCCTCTACCAAGGACAGTTCCAGAGTGTCTTCATTAGTACTAGTTTTCATCCTGAAGTTGAAAGAACCATAGAGTTTTGCAGACTCTTTGGAAGACGCAAATCTATTTCTACGATAGAGCTCCCCCTTCCACATAGACATCATCAGCAAGCAAGAGAGAACGACTCCCCCAAGGGTGAGGAGGCAGAGCCCAGCAATCACACAACGGTCCAGGTGTGCACCTAACATTGCACTCTCTTTCTCTAGGCGTTCCATCTCCCGGGCTGCCACAGTGTTGGGATCCACTGTGACCTCCCGAGGGACAATATAAGAAATGATCACTAGCAAAATACCAGTGACCAAGAACAAGATAGCGCTGATGAAGCCATAGTCTACAGACTTCCCTGAAGATGTGGCTTCTGAACTTGTGTCGTCATCATCTTCAGACATCGAAGATATGGCAGCCTCATGAGACCATTCGTTAGGGTTTCCCCATCCAAGATCTCCAGGGTGATTATTGTCTTTTGCTGATGGTGACATCTGACTTCTCTGTTCCAAGTTGACATTCTCATCCACGTAGGTAAAAGAAGTTTCTAGTTCCTGGCTGCAACAATTACAGACCTTACGATCAGCCAGTACTTGGTTGTTCCCTGAGTCAGGAGGTCCTGAGGGGAAGAAGCCTGTTTGAATAGCATTGTCTTGGAACAAGGAGGTTGGGGATGTTGGAGAAGTGCTAAGTCCACACACTTCTACGACATCTGCCCTTGGTGTCGATGTCAAGTTTTTCTCATAGCAAAGAGAAGCTCTGAGGGTCGCCTCTTCTGTGTGGTCACCGGAAGTCTCTCCTGAACTCCACTCCACAGCATTGCATGGGCCAACTGGGCTGTTCCTCTTAGGCAGAGAGTGGAGCTCCATGGGGGCTAGTTAGATTTCTCCCCGAGATTTCCAGAAATTTTGCTAGCAGTAACACAATGTGATAAGAAGAACCTGGCAGAATCTACTTTCATACTCTAAGGAGGCCTGCTCCTCTGGTCCGCATTCCCTTTACAGCCATGACTGGTTGAGATCACCTTGGCCTCAGTTTCTCATCAGAGTGGCAAAAACGGAAAGGGAACCTGGGAGCAGAAGATCACGGAAGAGCCAAATCTTCTGACTTGTCACAGGGGTTAGCAGTGAGAAACTCGGGTCAGGGCAGAAAAGGAGCAAGGAGGATGTAGCAGAATCTCTGGGGACAGCACACTGCCGTCACCAAAGCCAAATTTATCCAGAGACTCACACATTCCTGTGACAGAATCCCTCAAATGAGAAGGCAAGTTTCCTGTAGAAAGACACAAACGAGAAAACAGGCGGGGACCTCTTTTAGCAGAGCTGTTGATTTCTGGAGGTCTTGAGCAAGAACAGACTTCCTAACCAATTCAATTAGACTGTATGTTTCTACTCCAGTTCAGGACAGATTCTAATACAGATTAGCTCTAATGAATGCCTGCCCCTATCAACTGGGGGCAGTTGCATCAGCATCTTGACTTAGCAGCTACAAAGTGAATGAAAAGGATGACTTGATCAGCCAGTGACCAAAAAGGGGACCAGAACTAGTGATTCACGTATTGAAACAGCTAGTCACCCACTACACACAGCTCTGGGCCCCACGTTAAACATCCACATGCAGTACTACTCTGCTTAGTCCACTCCCTGCTCCATGGGGGCTCTTGCACACATCACTGTGGTTTCTACAAAACACAGTGAGCCGCACAGTGAGCCGCTTCACACATACATACTGCTTGCTCCCACTGACTGTCTGCTGTTCCCACTCACAAAGTCTCAGTGAGTCTGAATTACTTCTCGCTACAACTTGCCAACCAACAAGCAAGAGAAAGTAGCCACCTGGAAGTGTTTACAAACCCAGTGTGCAAGTAGGCTGAAGGGGGTGGGGTATTAAATCTATAGCATTGCATTAATGCAAAGAGGTGAGAAGCAATTTCCAAGGCTAGCCCTGAAATGCTATCCATGGCACCAGGAGCCTTCATAGGCTAGAACTCTGTTGAACAGTAAGCCATCTGCCCATCTTTTCCTGCTTCTGCTAGCTTCCTCGGGAATAAAAATCCACCCGCACTCTCATCAAATATAGGAGGTTTAGGAAGAACTCCTTTTGCTTTTATTTCAATTCAGAGTGGTTGAACACCTGACTGGAGGGGTAAGAATCAAAATCCCCAAATCCAGCAGCTTGTGACAGAGGTTCAAACAAGCCTCGCCTGAGACAGTCAGGGAACTCACAGAGTGAAAAGAACATTGACATGGTCATGCTTCTTGCTGCATATCAAGCTCGCCCCACCCCGTCCTTTGCACTAAAAATATAAAAAGAGCAACAGCAAAAAAGGAGAAAAACACAGTGCTAAGAGTAAAGAAACCGTAACTGAATCAGCGTTTTCCTTCATCATGCGGCTCAGCCCCTTCTGAAGGATCCTTCGATGAAGGAAGCAATGGGAACCGGTTTCATCAAATTACAGAAAAGAAATCATTACAGATGGATCCCTGAGGCACGAGTCGCTCTAATTAACCTTTGGCACAATTAGCTGATCATATTAGACTCCTTTAGATAAAATTGGCAGGGTCCCTCACGAAACTTCCAATGTATAACAAACCGGGAAAAAAAATCTCTCTCTCTCTCTCTCTCTCTCTCTCTATCTCTCTCTCTCTCTCTCTCTCTCTCTCTCTCCTCTCTCTCTCTGTCTCCCTCCCCCCCTTCCTCCCCCCTCCCTCCCTCCCTCCCTTTGCTCTATCGGAGACTCGCTAACTGTACTGTCGATTTGCAGATCCATAATCCAGCATCAGTTTAGGAAGGATAACGCCAGGAGACCGGCTAAAGGTATCCTCTTCCCTCCCCAGCCCTCTCTGATCTGTTTAAAAGCCCAGTAAATGAGATTGCACTTCCAAGGCAAGAGTACCTTTTTCCCCTAGTCTGCTGCTCCTCAGTTAAAGGCAGTAAAATATAGACAGAACAGATAGGGACAAGGCTGGTATGCAGAAGACCGCGAAGGGAAGTGGGATGCAAGATCAGCGCACTGGGTTTGTAGGACCCGCTGCCAGCACTGGACAGGGGTGCCCCCAACAGGCTGCGGGATCAATCAATCCTCGCAGCAGACTCTTGGCCCATCAAGGCACCTGCAGTCTGGCTGCATCCTCTAAGGTCCTGCAAGAACCTCAGGCGGGAGTAGAAATGCTTGACCCGGCTCCTTTTAGCTCAAAGCTCCGGTTCTCTCTATACTCCGCGCGCTTCCTTCACAGCCCACTCTCTGCTACTCACCTTCTGCTTTGGCCACTCAGTAGAGCTGAAGCCCGCAGCACTCGCGTCCGCGTGGCACCCGGAGAAAGTCCGTTATTCCCAGCCTGAGCACTTGTAGCCTGTGTTCTCCGCTGGGTTCTGCTGGGTGGGCGGTTCCCGCGGACTCCGGCAGGGCGGGGCAGGGCGGGGCGGGGTGCTCCCTTCTGCTGAGCATCCCGGGAGATGTAGTTCGGGGGAAGTCCTTGTATCTCTTCGTTTGCTTCGTCCCACACCTCCAGGGTTTTGCTCTTCTGGCAAACAGTTTCCACCATCCAAGCATTTATCTGCCTGAGCTTCGAGCTCTGGCCTCCCTAAGTTGAGTTCCCAGCCCTGCATCCTCTCATCCACCTGCCTCAAGTACAGCCACAGGATTCTGGAAGACTGGGGAACCAAGCATTACATTTAGTTCCAACAGTGTGCCAAGCAATCTGCATACTTTGTCATACTGAATAGTCGAAACACATTTTCAAAGTAGATTTTTTAAAATCACTTTTTAAAATGAGGAAGAAGGGTCACAGAGATTCATTGTTCCCTTCCCACAAAGGTTAGGAGCTCAATAAATAGTAACCTTTAAAATCTTTTCCAGGAGTGTGATTCCAAAGTCGTTGCCTTTCCCATAAAAGAGGCAGAATGTGAACACCGAGGGTAAGCAGTGTCAGTTTATCCCCTGTACTTACTGTTACATCTAGTATCTGTTGGACGTATTACTAAATTAGAAAACTGGAATTCTTTGCTGACAGGGTCTTTCCTACACATTTTATTTAATTCATTCAATTTTAGAAGTACTGTAAAAGTCCTCAATTTTACAGAAAATCTGAATTGAAAAATGCCCAAACTCATAAATTTGATATTCAGTAAATTCTAAACATTATGTTATATTGACTGGGGGCAAGGGGCAAGAGCAAAGGGTAAGAGAGGGGTCAGGTTTGGTAATGCAAATTAAAGGTTGAAGCCACTTGAAATAATACAAGCTAACACTCTCCTTTACTCAAAGTAATCTTCAACAGCACATCTTGGACATATGTGTTTTGTGTGATTTTGAGACCATTGATTGATTCCATCCAAAGAGCAAAGGGTTACATTTTCTACTTGCAATTAGCTCCCACACATGCTGCAGTCACACTTGAGAGAGAGAGATCCACTTCTTAAAGTGACACAATAAACGATAATACCATTTGTTCTACTTCACAAACATTGTACAAAAGTCAATCTCATGGTTCTCATTTCCTTTTGGCTCACTACACTAAATAGAGAATGCGTTTTCTCTGTTCCTCTAGTCCATCCAGCCTTCAAAGATACACTTGCCAACCTTATTTATGAGGGACCCTCTCAGGACTGTAGATTAGAAATTGAGCCCAAACATAGTGTAGGTGTCTAAAAGGGAACAACTAAGATATTAAAATATCCTGAGCTGGTGTTAAATAAGGAGGTGCAGAAGGAAATTTAGATATTTAATTAAAGGAGGAGACATTGGCAATATAAAAGCTAGCTTTAGATAAGTTAAAGTTCTTAAAACATCATGGTTTTTAAAGTGGAAAGCATAACTAAAGGCAGGTAATAGTAACTATTAGTGTAGTGATGTTATGCTACTACTGTAGATGTTTATACTATCTGTAAGGAATGCAATGTTGCTAAACTCATTTTGCAATAAAGAAATCAAACTTTGAAAAAAGTATATTCTTGCTCTACCAAGTTCGGAGACCCAATAACCAAGATTCTAATTGGCTTGTGTCTGATTCCACCATGGGCATCTTTGCCACCACACTATGCCCAACAGTGTTTTGCCCCTTTTTTTCATGGCAGTCATGTGTAAGAGGTAAAACACAAGTGTAAACATTGATGGTTTCACATGTCAACTATCCCAGGGCTATGACATCTTGGGAGCCTATAGGACAACATGGTGGGCTGATGGAATAGATAAGCCACCACTGCCATAACCCACTGGTGCAGCTCAGATGTTGGGACACACTGGGAAGTTCTATCAGATTGAATTAGGAGGCTGACTTGGCATTTTATGTAAACAAGGTCATTCTAATAGTTTTGCATGGAGTGTCTCAGAAGTAAATTCTATGCTACTTGAGAGGCTCCATAAAGAAGACAGCCGTTTATTAGCAGTGTTAAGACAGGGATTTGTCTAGTTGGATTAAGCAGCCCCTATGGTCTCCCTGATGACTAATTCTAATTTACATTTCTCACATGAGGTACTGTCCATCTCTTCCGGCTCCAGAGGAATCTATCTCCGATGAATTTGTCAATACTAGAATTTTAAATATTTATTATGCACTACCTTGTGACATGTCTTGAATGGCTAGATAACTACTAAATGCTGTTTAACTTGTGACTTGTGAGCACCTTATGGTCACGCCTGACATGTTGAACATCTTACATGATGCAGAAAGTTCACTCTTTCTCTTTCATTCAGTAAAGTAATATGACAAACCTCAATTGAGACATGTGATGATTATCAGTTATGTCTATTCTCCTCACATGCACATATAAATACAACAAAACATTAGACTTCACATACTCATTAACACTAAAATCTCAATGAGGGCTGGAGAAAAGCCTCACTGCTTAAGCATACTTGTTCTTGTAGGGAACCTGGGTTCAAATCACAGAACCCACATGACAGCCCACAACCATCCATAAGTCCAGGCCCAGAAAATCTAACCCCGTTTTCTGGTATCAGGCATGCCTGTGGTTCACAAACATACAGGTAAGCAAAGCACCCATGCATATAAAATAAATAAGTAAATATAAGCAAAAATGAAATTGATTCTATGTCAATATACTACAAATTTTCCTTCAGAATATTGCAGAGAAAAAAATGGTAAAGAAGGATTGAATGAATTCTTGAAAGACAAACTTTGCTTTTTGCTTGCTGGATCTCATTTCATTTGCTGGGAAAACCCCACTCCTGGCCTTTATCATGCACTGCCACATCTAAAGCGTTTCCAAAAGCCCAACTCTGAAACTTTTTCAAGTGCTGTTCTTGGTCAGCTTCCTTAACTTCCTCCTACTTGGCACTCTACTGGCATAATTGACTTCCCTTAAAGTTGGAATTTTACATAGGCAGAAGTATTCCATATATACATTACACTGCTTTCTATATGTTTCTCCTTCCAAAATGAACTTTAGCTTCCTTGAACACCAGCCTCTTCTATTACCGTCTATGAGCATACATTCAGTAACAAGTGTATCTCCTAACGAAGCCATTTTGCCTTAGAAAATGTTGGCACTAAGAATCTACATAATGATTTTGATTTACATAAATTTTAATATGCCTCAATTTACTCATATTGGATGAACAATTATTATTATGTTAAACTAACTAGTAACAAAATAGACTCCGAGTAAATTGACCATTTTAAGTCAAGAGTAGTACTGAGGCTTTTAACATCTAGCCTCTTACAAAGTATGTCATCAATTTTCTTCCCTCAGCAAAAGTAAGGAATAACTGCAAATAAACTTCCTTAGACGCCTTAATGTTTTCATGAGAGGCTGAGCAGTGAGAAAATTAAAAAGATATTGGGATACATTGGTTAAAGTTTGGAAACAGTCCAGGTTGATGCTTCTAAGTTAGAGAAGACTGAGAGGGTCTAGAATTTAAAGTAAAGAAGGTCTCATTTATCAGAAAAAATCTATAAATAAACAATAATAAATTATAAATTTAATACATATGCTTACCATAGCTATACAGGTTTGTTAAATAAGCCCCGTGCCTGAACTCTGACAACAGAGGAGGTTGAGAGTCAGTGGTTTTTCCAACAAAGGGAGTTCCCCATAGCAAGAAAAGTGTTTATCTTTTCCTTTTTCCCTTTGTTTCTCTTCTCTTTCTTTTCTTCTCTTTATTTCTTCCTTTCTTTTCTTTGAGTGAATATATATAATATATATTATATATACATATAAAACGAAATCTCTCAATTCGTATTTAGTCATTCAAAACCCTTTACACAGGATGAATTGAAGCAAGTTAAAACTGTGAGAAACATTTGAGTACTAGAAATTTAAGAAATTTACACCTGTGTTCTGTTGAGGATAACTAGGAAATTGGGACACAAATGTAAAACATTCCTTCCTTGAAGGCATACAAAAGTACCAGAGTTGCATTATTAACCCAGAGGACAGAGGCTTATCAAAGCACAGGAAACATGAGCGCTTGGTTTTACGTAAAATATTAAATGAGTCCTGAGGGGATAATGAGAGACTAAGAGCTAAGGAGAGAGAGGTCAGAGGGTCTTCATTTCACAAATCTATCATAAATCTTTGTTATTCCCTTGACATTGACTTTTAAGCCTAAATTGTTTCATCCAGCAGTGTGAAGAAGGAATCAGACAGTCCCTCATAGGAAAGGGTTCTTAATTCATAAATTTCCCTAAAATTTTATCAAAATGATTTCAAAATGTTAGGAGACCACTTTACTAACAAAAAAGTGATGCTGTCCACAAATTATAGCATTTCTACCAAATATCTCTGACTGTTTGCAAATAAAGAAATTAACCTTGGAGAAAATCAAAATCCAAAGATGATGTATTATATTAATCCATGTTTATTTAAGGATATAATGAATATGTATTAATATATGCAAATCAATCATCACACAAGAGATATAGATATGTATAATGTGCATATAATGGCAGAATTGAGGACATTGTAAGTCACTGTAAAAGGATGATAGGAGGAAAATTTGTTTGGTGATAGGAAGTTCTACATCTCAAGTAAAATCATGTACAGAATGGTATCTAAGTATTGATGACAGGTAAGGAAAGGAAAAAAAAACCATCACCACTAACTAATAAACTGAGCTTTAAACTGCAGTGAAATGAGACACCCAGAATAAATGTCAAAACAACGAACAAGAGATTTTTGTAAATTATAAAGCAATCCAAAGAACATGTACTGAATAAGGAGATGCAAAATAAAACAATCAATTTTTGACATTTCATTTAAGCACAAAAAGGAAACATGACCCAAAATTTGCCTTAGATTTTTCTCTAGAATAATGTGTGTACATGACTTGAAACTAAATCCCATGCAAGAAACTGCCAATAAATAAGAGGATAGATAAGTATATTATAAAATATTACTACGTTGAAATACACATAGTAAATAAACTAGAATTGTATTCAGAATGGATAAATCTCACAAAGGTAATTATGAAATACAGAGAAAGTTTGTATTCATAAATAGAATGATTTTTTTCTGATCAAATTTTGTAATAGTTGGGACCCTGGACAAACTGTCTTAGTAGTTAAGTACAACTACATGAAAAGTGAGAGAACTATCAAAAGATGTCCCTCAGCTCCAGACATTAAATTCTAGAAGTAGATATTTTAAGAGAACTGTCACCAAGTGCCTCAGAAACAATTGTACTACCAAACCCTGGAGAAGGCTAGGGTTGTTTGGCACTGGGAAATGTATTTATAAGTTTAAAACTTAAGCCTGAGAACCCATGAATCTTGTGTCCAAGGAGTAAAGTTTGTTTTCCCCCATTCATTTGGGAATGAAGAATGAGCTTCCTAGGTTTTTAAAAAATAATATTTATTTATTTATTTATTTATTTATTTATTGTGTGCAGATAAAATCAAACTTCTTTTGTTTCTTACCTCTAACAAAGACCTTCAAGTTTGCATGCACAGCAGAACTCTGTTACCTTTCTGAAACTGTAACAAATACTGGTAGTAATCTAATTTTAAAGAAAGCAAGTTGTACAGGTCTAGCTCTGGAGACTTGATTGCTGCTCCACATTACATTGGATCCTGTATTAGATATGTTGCAGAGCAAAGCCATTCAACTCACAGGTAGAAGAAAAATGTTGAGGAAAGAAAAATTTTATTTAAGCCCTCTTTGTTTTGTAATTTGTAAGCGCGCACACACACACACACACACACACACACACACTTCTATATATAGGCCTTTATGCAAGAGAAAACATGCATGTGTCTTTCTAAGTATGGTGTTTTATTACTTGATATAATGATTTTAAGTCACATGTTTTCTAAATGTGCAATAATTTCAGTTTTACTTACAACTGCATAAAATATCATTATGTATATGTACCTTGTTTTCTTTATGTTTTTATGAAGTGATAGAGATCTAGGATGGTCTCATTTCATGGCTGTTGTAAGTACAGCAATAGCTATATAAGCATAGATATGTAAGTATTGCTGTGGTACATTGACATTAGGGTCTGTCTGATGTGTACCACGAATTATAGCTGGATCATATGTGAGATCTATTTTAGTTCCTGGAGGAACCTCCATACTAATGCCCATGTGACTGGACTAGTTTATCTTCCCATCAGCAAAGAACAAGCCTTTTTGCCCTATATCCTTGCCAGCGTGTTGTAATTTGTTCTCTTGATGATAATCATGCTGACCTAGGTGAGATAGACTCTCAAAGAAGATTTAATTGCACTTCTATGATCACTAATGGAATTGAGTGGTTTAAAAATATACTGTTCAATTTGTCTTTCCAAGTTTTGAGAACTATCCGTTCAGTTAGTTAACCCATTGACGAGGTGATCTGACTTTATGGTATTTATAATTATTGGTTCACAGACAATTCTACTAGGGTCCTCCCAGGAATCTAGCAACAGTGACCTAGCAACAGTTTACAACATCATCTGCTGCTGAAGCGACCAACCTCGCGTAAGAAGGACTGTTCAGCGACCACAGTTCTCTCTTCTCATCTTCTTTCTATCTCTGCTCCCAGGTATTCCCAGACAGCCTCTTCTCTTCTTTTTTCTCTCCTCTCTCTTTCTGTACTCAGTCCCCACTTTCTGTGCCTCTACCCTTTTCCAGGTCCCCTTCCATTTTCCCAATAAACTTTCTTGATACTAGAACAGTCATATCGCATGATTGTTCAGGAGGCCCCTCAGCATGGACCTACCAAGGTTCTCCCTCCCCTTGCCACGGTACACCACCTTATAGCACCATTTTGGAAACATAACAATATGTACTGTTCATTTGTGTTTCCCAGTTTTGAAAACTGTTCAGTTAGCAAACCCACTCACCATGGCATTTAATAGTTGCTATTTTAATGTATCCTAGATATCCCCTATCT